>NW_028251438.1:0-11956 GCF_964263255.1 Lissotriton vulgaris
GGGACCCGATCCCCCAGGGCTAGGCCTACCTTTATATTTTTTTTGTAAAGTGGAGGGGGGGCGTGAGGCTCTCCTCCCCAGGCTGATTTCGGCATCGGGGACCCCTTCCCTGGAGCCTAGCCATTTAAAAAAAAAATCAAAATTAACGGAGGGGTGCAGAGCGGCATGTGCAGTAAATTTTGCTGACATTTCTAAATCTGACATCATATTATTAATATTTTCAAAGTCCCAATCATCAGAGAAACTAGTAGGTGATACAAAGTCACTTAATGACATTTTAAATTGGTGTCGAAATTTCAAGAGCTCAACCAGGCCATAAATTTCATCAGTTTTGTCCCATGCTATGCCACCAGGTATGGGGATGGCTGTGATGTTCATAGCAGATGAGACAATGCTGTCCAGTGAATAGATTCTGGAGGACAGATTTGTTAACCCATTGTCCATTACAGAAAATGTTTTTTCCAAATGAATACGATCAATTTCTTTTATTTTTTCAGCAGTTTCAATTTGATTTAATTTCCAAGCTTCATTGTATGCTGCATATATACCGGCGTATATGAAACGTTTTTGACGCTGTTTGTGAGGTCCCAGTATGAAATCTCGCAAGTCAGCACCTTCTTTAAGTAAAGTTAAGTGTTGCTTAATTTCAGGAAGTGTAGATCTCTGAAGCCACTCGAGGCATAATTTTCCTACACTGTATGTTGTAACTATCCCTGGATGTTGTCTTTGGGAATATCTCAGGTCTAGCCTGTTCTGTTTGAACCCCTGTATTTTGTTCAGGAATCTATCATGACAGTTATTAGTGTCTTTGGGCCAGATCAACCATTTTTTCCAGTCAGGAAGTGTTCTGTTTTGTTTTAAAATATAGGCCACTTCTAACCCCTCATCTGTAGTGGTGTTTCTATCAGGTATTGGCTTTGGTATGTAGACATTTTTTCATAATATTTTTCAGAATAAATCAGTTTAATATTTGTCAACATGTTTTTCACACCTGTCTTATTTGATATTTTAAAATAGAATGTTTCAGGATCAGTGACAGTAAACCCTGAGAAATATGTGAATTTCTCAAGAAAGGTCTTTGAGCTGCCTTTTGGCGGGGTTGGACAATGTTCCCATTGATTATAACTGAAAGTATTTCTAGGATTTGCAGATTTATGCAGATAATGATGCCCAAAGTGGTTAAAACAGTACATTTCCTCATAACTCGATGAACCCTGTAAATAATCATGTGCAGTACATTTTGCTGACATTTATAAATCTGACATCATATTATTAACATTTTCAAAGTCCCAATCATCAGAGAAACTACTAGGTGATACAAAGTCACTTAATGAAATTTTAAATTGGTGTGGAAATTTCAAGAGCTCAACCGGGCCATAAATTTCATAGTCAGTTTTGTCCAATGCTATGCCACCAGGTATGGGGATGGCTGTAATGTTCACTGATGACAGTTTTCGTTTTTCAATGTGTGATGGTCTGTGTGGTTTCAGGACCATGTTGATGTTCTGACTTGCTCTGTCCATTGTACTATATTTTCCATCAATAAATCTACCCAAACTTAAAACCAAGATGAGTCATAGAAGGAGCAAAAGTACACCTAACACAATCCATAGTTTAATCCATTGAGAAGCTAGATCTGTTTCTTTGAGATGAAAAAAGAGTTATTTGACTTTTTCTTTGAATGTTTTTGTTTCTGGCTTGTCTCCATGTTCACTTGGATCATCAGAAAAATCATCAAAGTTGATAAAGTAGCCAGATGCAGTTCTGTCAATTGGTGGGATTGCTTCCAGATTTCCATTGATCTTTGCATTCTCTTTTGTTACTTTTGTATTATTCGAGGCTACATCGCCGTAGACTGGTGTTTCTTGTTGGATTGTTGTAATTTGGGTTTCAAGAGGCACAAGTTCCATGGCTTTGTTGCATAGTCCTTTTTTAATTACTGCAGTTTTGTCGAATGTGATTAGTCTCTCAGTTTGAACCTCTTGGATTGTAGCAAGATTTGGTCTTCTACTACTTCTTGGGAGTCCACTGGGCCTACTACTTATTATTGGCCACATGGTTGTGGTTTCACCAGGTCGAATGATACAACTCTGTTCTCCTTTTTACCAGCAAGAGGCGGTAGTACTACTGATCTTGATCCGCTGACAGCTAAAACAGATACTGCTTTTCTGTAAGAAGGCCCAAATTCCTTCTTCACCGCGATCTTTTCTATGACCAGATCCCCAATCTTTGGAATCCAGACAGGTCTTGCTGGGACAGGTGGTTCTTCAGTGGTTGTTGGCTTAGACTTTATGTTACTTAGACTTTTTCTTGTTTCATTTAAGTCCTGTAAAACAGCCAAACGATCTTTGATACAAAAGCTTTTTGTTGTACCACTGAAGTTTGACAATCTGAATCCTGAATAATCATTCTAGTACCAAATAAAAGTTCATACGGGCTGATACCTCCTAGAGAATTTCTTGGCATATTATTAAGACTACGTTGGACACCTGTTAGATGTTTGACCCACCCATCACCCGAACCTAATACCCTCTCTGTTATAGATTGCTTTATGTCACGTTTTTTTCTTTCCACAACCGCATTTCCCTTAGGATGGAAGGGATAAGAGTACCGCAATGCAATGCCCATGCTGGTCATGGACTTTTTGTAAGCTCGAGAGCTAAATGCAGGACCCTGGTCAGAATGTAGCATGCCAATTGCGTATGTGCCGATAAAGACTCGCAAATCTTTTATAACAGTTCTGGCGTCAGGCGAGCGCTGGGGCCACATCCAAATGAATCTCGTCTTAATATTTCTGGGACCGCATTTTCCGTCTGGATGTCTGCGCATAGATAGCCTGATGCTGTCTAATAGTGGTGTCTGGGCTGGTGTCTGGTCTAGTTCACAACTGCGATATCTGTTGCAGTCCTCACAATTTATTGCAAACTTATAAGGTTCTATGCTCATCCCCGGCCACCAGTATTGAGATTGTAATTCTATTAGAGATTTCAGCTTTTTTGTAGCTACGGAAGCCGAGAGATCAGCTGCCGATGTGGTTTTATTAGCCAATGAATTCCCTGCAACGTGAACGCCATCACGTTGAAGACTCTGCGTATGTATCAGGTGAGTCTTTTGTAGTTTTTTGTGCAAAAGAACTACCTGTTCCCATAGTTTTTTATGCTTTATTGTGGCACCTGTCTCATCTTTGTAACTGTTTTTTATCCAGGTCTGCATGGAATCATTGTAAGAACGGACGCAGTAATGCGAATCACACACTATTATTGTTGGGAATTCACAATCTGCATTTTCAATAGCCATCTTTAGAGATCTTATTTCAGCTCGCTGAGCTGAACATTTTCGGAGTGATTCAGTTTTAGTGACCATCGGTCTGAATTTACCTAAGCCCCAGCGACCTTTAACAATCGTGCATGCTGCATTGTAAATCTGTTTTTCTACAACGTAGTGTTGTGCTAATCTGTCTGTGTAGATAACACAGGTGGACTGCTCGAGAGGCAGAATTTCGATCAGCAGAGGATACTCATGTTCATATTTCATATTTTCTAGTTTTTTTATTTTCGGATCAAAATAGTGTTTCACGTCTTCTGCAGCAAGAGATTTTTCCCATTGTATCCATTTTGGATTTAATGCCACAGCATTTAGATTGTGTGGGCTTGTTAATGCCTCAATGGCTGATTCTGCTGTTAAAACAGATATCCTCTGGACTTGAGGTTGGGCTCTTTCTTTTGCTACAGAAGTTTGAACCGCAGTAAGAATTTTTTCAGTTGAACTGAATTTCATTTCAGCTTGTGTGCACAAATGTGATTTGTAAGCTATTGGTACAGTTTCTCCCTCATTAGAGGTCAGGTATGTGAATGCGCTTCTTCCTGGGATGACTCGGATTACAAGGTTGCGTTCATTTGCGCGTGTTTGCAGTTTTGTTTTAGTTAACATATCTGTCTGTAATGATCTTAATATCTCTGTGTGTTTTTGAGTCCAATTAATTGGTTTAAAATCAGGTTTTATTAGTTCGTAGAGAGGTTTAACCCTTTCTGCATAATTTAGAATGTATGTTCTTCCGAAATTAAGGAAACCCAGTATTGATTGTAAGTTATTCAGCATTTTTGGAGCCTGGATTACAGCACATTTCTCTAAGAAGTTGTCTGCTAGGCTTTTGCCTTTCACTCGATAATTCATATCCTAAAAACAGGACAGTTAGATGGGCAATTCGTGATTTTTTAAAGTTAAATTTGTACTCTTCAGCTGCGAACGCAAGTATTATGGTGTTCACTCTTTTTGAGTGAGTCTCCAGGTCATCGTCTGTAAGATAGATGTCATTGACATAGGATAATGCCTCATCATCATATATTTGTAGTAATTCTGTTACCCTGGCTGAAAATAATCCTGGGCTGTTCTTGAATCCCTGTGGGAGACGACAAAATTGTTTTTGCGACCCCATTATTGAGAAAGCAGTCAAATACCTGCTTTCAGGTGCAATGTTTTGACAGAAGAATCCATTAGAGATATCTAATGTTGTTTTATATTTTTTGCGCACGATGTTATTCATTAGTACTGCTCTGTGTGAGTTTTGTACTGCAAAAGTTTTACAGCAGGAGTTTAGATGTCTGTAGTCCAAAACTAGACAATATAAATCGTCTGGTTTGGAGACAGGAAACAAAGGATTGTTCATTTGTGAGGTGCATGTTTCAATCACCCCCTGATATTCAAGTTGATCTAAAATTTCTTTCACTTGTTTTTTAGCTTCTTGCTTAACCGGATACTGCCTCTGTGCAGTAGGTTGATTTTTTAACTGGATTTTATGGTGAGGAGATCCCTCATCCCATCCTACATGATTTTTATATAATGCAGGGGCTTGGGCTACTGCCCATTTTTTGGCAAATGTGAATTTTTTATGAATTGGGATATGATTTGAGAAGGCAGGCATATTCATTTCTTCACCATGTGGGCACTCCCTGACAAACTCTGGTGGCCAGTCCTTTTCTGATAGAAGGATATTGTAGCTTTTAGATAGGTTCTCCCAAAAGAGACCTTTTATTTTCCTAGTTTTTTCTCCCTCTATCCGTAATGTTATTTCATATAATTTATGGGGCACTCAAACTCGCGTGTCTGCAGTTTCCACTTGAATGTATTCATTCGTGTCCACTGTTTCCAGAAGATTCATCAGGATCTTGTGAGCTATTCTCACTTCTGCTGCGCTGTCTAGCATTGTCTGGGCCCACTCTCCGTTTTTCAGTTGTGTCCTCAGGATTCTCGGCATGTTTTATTTTAATACTCGCTACCTTCTTCCTTGGAAATTGTTGTTTTTTACTTTGATGAGCAGGTTCCTTGTCTTTGGACTTGACGTGCTCTTCTTTATGTTCTGACCATCCTCTTCCTTCCGATTTGTTTGAGGAAGTCTGAAAAGATCGAGAGGAGCGTGTATCAATATCTTGATATCTGTCAGGTTTCCTCAAATTGTCCCTATTTCTAAGGTTGTATCTTTTTTCAGAGGGTTCCCTTTGGGGAGACTTGTCCCCCCCTTCTGGAGATCTATTTCTCCGTTGGGGCGACCTTCCTCTGGACTCAAATTGTTTTTCCCTGGGAGTGGTTTGTTTGTTACCCTCCCCCTTTTTCTTTTGAGATTATTTGTAATAAAAGTTTTTTCAGGATTTTCAATTAGTTGTGGTTTTACTGGTTTACCAGCCAAATTATCTCTACCTAATTCCTCATAGGATTTTTCAATTATTTTAGAAAGCTCAAAAGGTTGGTCTGTTATATCTGTATCCTTCAATTTTTGGCGAATTGCCACACATGCTGCTTCTCCTTTTATGTTGGTGTTGGAACTGGCCCTTCTTGCAGAGTCATCCCCAAACATTTCGCTTCTTCCTCCCTTATTTTTCATGACCCGTGGCTGTTGGCAATAGGACTCTGAGCACTTTACCACTGCTGATCAGTGCTAAAGTGCATATGCTCTCTGTGTAAATTGTTATCATGATTGGATATACATGATTGGCATATTTGTATCACCACAACGTCCCTAGTAAAGTGCACTGGGTATGCCAGGGCTGGTGATGACAAATGCTATTAGTGGGCCTGCGGTACAAAAGGGGGTGGTGATGGACGGAGCATCTGAATCAATCAAACACTCACACCCAGTCAAAAGATCTGGGTTGAATCCATCACCGTTCTTTAGCCCACTCTGCCACCCCAGTTCAGACATGGCTATATGCAAATCAGTCTGACCCTGTGCCTCATGGGAACAGTCCAGCCCGAACTGCCAAGCCATGTCTTACCTGGACCGGAAACAAGCTTTCAAAGACCGGTTTGTGGCATTCCAGCCGTCTTCAGCCCGGCTTGCTTGAATCCAGTGGCAAAGTGAGCAAGGGACTCACGTCTGAGCATACCCTGCCACACTTATGGCGGCCAAAAGCGGTACAAAAGGGGGTGGTGATGGACGGAGCATCTGAATCAATCAAACACTCACACCCAGTCAAAAGATCTGGGTTGAATCCATCACCGTTCTTTAGCCCACTCTGCCACCCCA
Organism: Lissotriton vulgaris; assembly: GCF_964263255.1. NCBI lineage: Eukaryota > Metazoa > Chordata > Amphibia > Caudata > Salamandridae > Lissotriton > Lissotriton vulgaris. The sequence goes on from NW_028251438.1 coordinate 6,521, forward strand.
GTTCAGACATGGCTATATGCAAATCAGTCTGACCCTGTGCCTCATGGGAACAGTCCAGCCCGAACTACTAGTGGGCCTGCAGCACTGATTGTGCCACCCACATGAGTAGCCCTAAAATGGTGTCTCGGGCCTGCCACTGCAGTGCTGTGTGCAGTCTAGGAACTGCTGTGTCCTCCTGGTCAGTGTCCTCCCTGATCAGGCCTAACCCTTCCCTTTTTGTGCACATTAGTCACCCATATTGAAGGCCAAAGGAACCCCCCTGGGCAGGGTGCAGTGTAAGTGAAAGGTAGAGCATGTACTGGTGCAGGTGACATGCTCTGGTAGTGAAAGGCAGCATTTTCGTTTTTCACTATTGTAAGGCTATCTTGCTCCATAGGTTAACATGGGGGATGCTGGCTACAGTGGCTACCAGCATTTCTTCCCATAGGAACAAGATAGGACATAAGAGTCTAGTATCCCTGAACTCAGAATTTAATAACACATCTTTTAGGAAAGGTTGTTTTTAAATCCTGTGTTTGAGAACATCACTTTTAGACAGTTGCTGTTCTCTTGTCTGACCCTTCTGTGTGCCTTGGCCTGTTTGTTTATTGATTGTCTGGTTTGAGAGTGACAGGGGCTGGGGATTCCCCAGGAGGCAGGCTGAGTCAGCCCTAGGCTGAATGACTGCATTTGCAACCTGAGTGGTGGGAGGAGTTAGCACCTGGGCCTGAATAGGGCTGTGCCTGCCTGCCACAATGCTGGCTCCACCTCCTGCTGGGCGGCTGACAACCCTGCCTCTCACTCTGAAAGGAAAGGAGAAGCCAGGCAAACAAAGTATTCAAGAAACATCCAGAAGTGGTTCAGACCGGTCTCAGGGCCCACATGCACAAAGAGAACAAAGACTTTTAGGGGTATAAGTACAGGACCCCTGACAACAGAAAATTAGATCATCCTGGAATCAAGAAGGAACCTCTGCCAAGGAGAAAGCTGAATCTGAAGAAGGAAGACTGTCCTACTGTTGCTCTGCTGGACTGACCTGTTGCTTTGCTGCCAAGGAGAGGGGAAGGACTTTGCTGTTGTGCTGTGTCCCCTGTCTTGAAGGAATCTCCAAGGGACTGAGAAGAGCTGGCTCCCTGTTTCGAAGTCCCAGGAATAAAGGACTTCACCCCAAACTTCCCTGAACTCTGCTGAGAGAGTTCTGTCCTTCCTTGAGTGCTTGATCCAGTTGTGGGGCCTCTGGAAGTTGTACCTGTGCTGGGAAGCTTGAAACTAATCTTGAGAGACTTTTGCAATTTAAGAGTGTTGCATAGCTCTTTTGCGGAGCGCATCCCCGACAGTGCGAGAAGTTTCCTGCCACTATGAAGGTCGAGATCGTCGCAGTGCCTGTTGCCGCTGTCAGAGCCGTCACATCCTTCATTTGCGGGACGCACCCAATCGGTGCAGGAAGCCTAACATCGCTGCGAGTGTCGTCGCAGAGTCTGTCGTCCCTGGGTGAGATCGCCGCACTGGTTGCTTGCGGATCGCATCACGTCGCTGCGAGTGTCGTCGCAGAAACCATCGCGTCGAGGAGCTGCGAGAGAGAAGATTACCACTGGTCCGCACATCGTCGCCCCGGAGATCGTCGCACCTCCAAAGATCGTCGTATCGTGCCTTTGCGAGAACAAACTTCCTACGGAACCTACGCACCGGAATCCATACAAGTGGTCTTCCTCCCCATACAGACCAGATTCGTCGAAACACGCCCGCTGCTGCAGCGGGGCTGTCGCACCGCCTCCCCAGGGTCTCAGGAGCAACGCATCGCTTGTTTTCCACCGCGCCAGCTTCTGCTACTGGAACTTTGTCGCAACTAAATGTACTGTGTCTGAAACGTGACGCAACTGTGAACTTTTCACGCAACTGTGGAACTCTCCATTACAACCTTAAGAACTCTTTTGAAACCACATTCTTGAACTGTGTATGTTGGATTTTTGTTGTTTTGGTCTTGTGTAGTTTAGAATAAATGCCTTTATTTTTCTAAACTGTTGTGGAGTCGGTTTGTGGTGTTTTCACTGTGTTACTGTGAGTGTTGGTACAAATACTTTACACATTGCCTCCTGAATAGCCTTGACTGCTCGTGCCAAGCTACCTAGAGGGTGAGCAGGGGTTATCTCAGAAGGTTTCCTCCTTACCCTGACTAGAATCAAGGGTCCCTATTTGGACAGTGGTACCTACCTCTGGCAACTAGAGACCCCAGTTCTAACAGTTGGCTAATAATATAGCCGAGAACTGATTAAAGTCTTTTAGTAATTTCATACCCAGAGTTAAAGCAGGCTCTGGACCGTATTCATTTTGAATCTGTCTTAGTACATCTGGTATAACCCCCATAGACGGAACACCATGTGTTTTTGTGTAGATTGAAGCAAAGACTGTGCCCCAAGTGTCACAGTCCTCCACATGTGGTGCGATCCCCATTGGGAGACAGATAGTCAGAATTCTGTGTTTTTCGTGTGGGGTAGTATCTGGAAATACTGCCTCTATCTGAGTGATTTTTTGAGCTAACCAGAATGGAATTTGTTCCCGTTTTGCGGGTGTTTTACCAAGACATGATTGTATATTCTGTGGTGTATTTTATTTGTGTTCCCCTGGTGAGGGGTGTTTTGTGGAATTTTAATTGCAGGTTGGACTGTTGAAGTCCGCATGACATATTGGACCAATTGTCTATGTATTTTAATTCGTTGTTTTAGCTGAAATAAAAGTTCTCCGTCTGACATTGTTTCAATGTCCGGATATGGTGTGTAGCTGGCTAGAACCGGCCATGTGGCTCCTAGTCTACCTAGTGGACCGAGCCTGGTAATGTGATTTTGATGTTTTAGGGCACAATTAAACAAGAGCAGGTGCTCTTGATACGTTGGTGGAATATCAACTTCCTCGAAAGGAGAGTATTCCTCTGGAGCTTCCGCTATTTTGTAGTAGTGGAACTCATGTGTTACAGCGTGTGCTGCTGGAAAATTTATCCAGGAATAGAATACCTCTGTCTGCCAAAATTCATGTGCCTCTACCATAAATATTACGGTACCACCTCTTGATGATACTCCATTTTCTATAAGTTTTATAGTTATGGTTTTTCTTATATTGACCCGGATGAATATTGCATCTGCATCGTTATTTTGGACAGTTGTGTCGTCCGCTGCGAGTTGAGTTGCTAGTCTAGCTCTCTCCCTTTCTTCGTCACTTTTTGACATTTTTACTGACTGAAAGTTTGCAGATCAAGTTTCAAGGAAACAAAGATTAGGTGCACAACATTTTGGAACACTGTATCCTTCAACGTTGACTATACCGTAAACTACTACATAGGATTCTCATCCTACTAAGTTCCGGCGGATATTAACCTTTCACCCACTCCAGACGTCTATTGGAGTTTTTATGGGAAAAGGGGTCTGTGTGAAAAAGCACGATTGAGTTACTCTAGTATCTTGTGTTTGATTATCGCCTTATCAAACGTTGGGCGCCATGTAGTGTAGTTCCTATTTTCCCAATAGGCTCTGCGCATTGGAATAACATAAACAATAGTTTAGACATAGGACTGAGGTCGACTAGGTTTCTATTGAATATGTTAGACTTAATTAGGTTTGCCAGCTAGCTCAGAAGCCACTAGAAACATTCTCAAATGAACAGGGAGGAGTGAACTTCCCTGATTAGACAAGAAGGGATTCAGCTTCTGACAACCGCATAAACATGACAACTTTGCTCCCCCAGAATAAAGAGTATATCTCCAGAGTCGTGTGAAAACAATAGATTGCTATTTCACTCATGCATACTTAGTTTCACCAGAGTGCAGAGAAAATAGAGAGACGGGCGTTTTCAATAAAAGGTGTTATTTTATTGAGCAGTCTTCTTTCTCATGCAAGAGAAATGATTAGCCACAATTGCAATACTTATTATAAAGTAAAGTGAGTACAGTAAAAGGAGTATTATAAAATAATACTGTAAAAGCATTGACATGGTTTCTGAGCCATATGATACTTAAAAGGTATAAAATATATACAGTTACATACAACGATAATAGCTTGACTAAACGTACTCAACTGGTGCGTCTAAATACGCCTACCCTGATGTACCTAACCTAGGCCTAGTACGTGGGACGGAGTAAATGAGTTGCAGTTTAAGTTAAGTTAGATTTTGCCAAGATTCTGACTCAAGAATTCTCTAGGGATCTAATCAGCTCCGTACCTTGGTGTTTAGAATGGAGGACGTCTTGTATCTCGCTCTCAGGTCTCAGGACTCGATCTCCCAGCAACCCGCAAGGGTGACGGGAAACACTGGGGCTGGATTTTCTCGACAGGAGAAAAAGACAGCGTCTTTCTCAGTGCGTCAAATCGGAGGGATGGCTTCCTTCGGCACTCGCATCAGCTGGGCTTCGGATAAGTAGATAGCCGCTCTGCTCCACACCACCGTGTGTTGCTTAAGGCAAACGCTGGTATATTTATACTTGGAAGGTGCCGTGTTTGACGTAAGGTTGGACATAAGACGTCAATAAAAAGATGTCACTAAGAACGGGCCGTTCCTTCAGTGCTCGCAGGAGGTCTAGGACAAATCAAAACAAACGCACGGGGAATTCCCAGGTTGCTGGAGGTTTGGTATGTTGTAAGAACTCGTTGTGCTTTCTAGGAGTTTAAGGGAGTAGCCTTGCCGCATTTGGTTTGCATTGGCTGTTATGAAATATTTAATTAGGGTCCTAGATAAAACCACAACAGTAGGCAACACTACTTGCACGCCGTGGGCGGAGTGAAGTGCTCTGCCCAGGGTTAATCATGATAATGCAGTACTGACTTTTAATGTAAAATACTTTAATTATAATGTTACTATCCTCTGCAATACAGGGGCTTATCTTTTCACGTTAGCTTATTTAGGTGAGTCCCTCATTTCCTAGCTTGTGATTCCAGACAGAGGAGAATATTCTTAAGAACGTGTGATAATCATCGCCAAAATAGGTTAACGCAATGTTTCACATAACCGTCTATTGTGGGAATATAATTCTGTGTTGACGTCCTATTCACAACACGGCGGTAACATGCAATAGTTTCCCAATAATGCATCAAATGTCTGCAATAAAGTCACCGGGACGGCCATAAAAATCCAAACCCGAACGCGAAAAAAGTAGCGATGGGCCCAACTAGGATAAGAAAATCTGCGATAATCATCACCAGGCTTGCATTTCACACAAGTCAGGCAGGAAAAATCACTATAAAAGTAGGAAAGAACACCATAAACAAAAGCAAAACAACTGCGAAGCACAATGGAGGTAGCCAGAGCAAGTTAAGAGGACCACCAGAACACCACAAGCCCCACGGAGGACCAGCCTGGGACCTCGGGGTCTGGGAAGGGCAAGGAGAATAAAAAGATGAAGACGCAGTTCAGTTCACAGGAAAACAGCATTCTGATAACGGGGGTGATGGAACACCATCGGAGGATCATGGA
>NW_028251439.1:0-1000 GCF_964263255.1 Lissotriton vulgaris
ATTAAATGTCAAATGGAGTTGGAATAGTAAATTAAATAAGTTCAGTCCCCTGCACCTACCCTAATTAAATGTAGATTGAAGTTGGAATAGTAAATTAAATAGGTTCAGTGTCCAGCACCTACCCCAATTAAATGTAGAATGGAGTGGGAATAGTAAATTAAATAGGTTCAGTGTCCAGCACCTACCCCAATTAAAGTAGATGGGAGTTGGAATAGTAAATTAACTCCATGTGCGCTAGCGGAATTCCGCTCCTGTGCTGTAATTTTTTAAATCGCATGTTACGTGACGAGCTGGGCTCGTCATCAGCGTGCGAGGAGGCTATGCCATGACGAGCCCAGCTCGTCATCAGCGTGAAAGGGGTTAAATAGGTTCAGTGTCCAGCCCCTACCCCAATTAAATGTAGATTGGATTGGGAATAATAAATTAAATAGGTTCAGTGCCCAGCACCTACCCCAATTAAATGTAGATTGGAGTGGGAATAGTAAATTAAATAGGTTCAGTGTCCAGCACTTACCCAAATTAAATCTAGGTTTGAGTTGGAATAGTAAATTAAATAGGTTCAGTGTCCAGCACTTAACCCAATTAAATGTAGATTGGAGTGGGAATAGTAAATTAAGTAGGTTCAGTGTCCAGCACCTACCCCAATTAAATGTAGATTCGAGTGGGAATATTAAATTAAATAGGTTCAGTGTCCAGCACCTACCCCAATTAAATGTACATTGGAGTGGGAATAGTAAATTAAATAGGTTTAGTGTCCAGCACCTACCCTAAGTATATGTAGATTGGAGTCGGAATAGTAAATTAAATAGGTTCAGTGCCCAGCACCTACCCTAATTAAATGTAGATTGGAGTTGGAAGAGTAAATTAAATAGGTTCAGTGTCCAGCACCTACCCCAATTAAATGTAGATTGGAGAAGGAATAGTAAATTAAATAGGTTCAGTGTCCAGCATCTACCCCAATTAAATGTAGATTGGAGTGGGAATAGTAAATTAAATAGGT
>NW_028251440.1:0-129965 GCF_964263255.1 Lissotriton vulgaris
TGGTTATTCAACATGACGCACGATAAATTTGACATTTTGAATCATTTTATGTACAGTCCGAAAAATTCATTTTCTGATGAAAAACGATGACTCCGGACCTGTCAAACGTCCCCAAAATGGTCCATATCGATGAAATTTTAACATTTAATCTTTTGACTCCAAACGACTGTTGAATGTGAATTAAGTCTTTTTCAACTAAAATAAGTGTGTTTAAAGTCATTTATGTGCCTGAAATTGGTCAAAATTGAAGCTTTTGTGTAAGCAAAACTCTGTAAAAATGGCAAATTTGGTCACTCTGAGGGGTTAAAAAGTGGTTATTCAACATGAGGCACGATCCATTTGACATTTTGAATCATTTTTGGTATAGTCCGAAGAATTCATTTTCTGATGAAAAACGATGACTCCGGACCTGTCGAACGTCCCCAAAATGGTCCATATCGATGAAATTTTAACATTTAATCTTTTGACTCCAAACGACTTTTGGATGTGAATTAAGTCTTTTTCAACTAAAATAAGTGTGTTTAAAGTCATTTATTTGCCTGAAATTGGTCAAAATTGAAGCTTTTGTGTAAGCAAAACTCTGTAAAAATGGCAATTTTGGTAACTCTGAGGGGTTAAAAAGTGGTTATTCAACATGAGGCACAATCTATTTGACATTTTGAATCATTTTTGGTATAGTCCGAAAAATTCATTTTCTGATGAAAAACGATGACTCCGGACCTGTCGAACGTCCCCAAAATGGTCCATATCGATGAAATTTTAACATTTAATCTTTTGACTCCAAACGACTGTTGGATGTGAATTATGACTTTCTCAACTAAAATAAGTGTGTTTAAAGTCCTTTATGTGCCTGAAATTGGTCAAAATTGAAGCTTTTGAGTAAGCAAAACTCTGTAAAAATGGCAATTTTGGTCACTCTGAGGGGTTAAAAAGTCGTTATTCAACATGAGGCACGATCACTTTGGCATTTTGAATCATTTTTGATATAGTCCAAAAAATTCATTTTCTGATGAAAAACGATGACTCCGGACCTGTCGAACGTCCCCAAAATGGTCCATATCGATGAAATTTTAACATTTAATCTTTTGACTCCAAACGACTGTTGAATGTGAATTAAGTCTTTTTCAACTAAAATAAGTGTGTTTAAAGTCATTTATGTGCCTGAAATTGGTCAAAATTAAAGCTTTTGTGTAAGCAAAACTCTGTAAAAATGGCAATTTTGGTCACTCTGAGGGGTTAAAAAGTGGTTATTCAACATGAGGCACGATCCATTTGACATTTTGAATCATTTTATGTACAGTCCGAAAAATTCATTTTCTGATGAAAAACGATGACTCCGGACCTGTCGAACGTCCCCAAAATGGTCCATATCGATGAAATTTTAACATTTAATCTTTTGACTCCAAACGACTGTTGAATGTGAATTAAGTCTTTTTCAACTAAAATAAGTGTGTTTAAAGTCATTTATGTGCCTGAAATTGGTAAAAAATTGAAGCTTTTGTGTAAGCAAAACTCTGTAAAAATTGCAAATTTGGTCACTCTGAGGGGTTAAAAAGTGGTTATTCAACATGAGACACGATCCATTTGACATTTTGAATCATTTTTGGTACAGTCCGAAAAATTCATTTTCTGATGAAAAACGATGACTCCGGACCTGTCGAAGGTCCCCAAAATGGTCCATATCGATGAAATTTTAACATTTAATCTTTTGACTCCAAACGACTGTTGAATGTGAATTAAGTCTTTTTCAACTAAAATAAGTGTGTTTAAAGTCATTTATGTGCCTGAAATTGGTCAAAATTAAAGCTTTTGTGTAAGCAAAACTCTGTAAAAATGGCAATTTTGGTCACTCTGAGGGGTTAAAAAGTGGTTATTCAACATGAGGCACAATCTATTTGACATTTTGAATCATTTTTGGTATAGTCCGAAAAATTCATTTTCTGATGAAAAACGATGACTCCGGACCTGTCGAAGGTCCCCAAAATGGTCCATATCGATGAAATTTTAACATTTAATCTTTTGACTCCAAACGACTGTTGGATGTGAATTAGGACTTTTTCAACTAAAATAAGTGTGTTTAAAGTCATTTATGTGCCTGAAATTGGTCAAAATTGAAGCTTTTGAGTAAGCAAAACTCTGTAAAAATGGCAATTTTGGTCACTCTGAGTGGTTAAAAAGTGGTTATTCAACATGAGGCACGATCACTTTGGCATTTTGAATCATTTTTGATATAGTCCGAAAAATTCATTTTCTGATGAAAAACGATGACTCCGGACCTGTCGAACGTCCCCAAAATGGTCCATATCGATGAAATTTTAACATTTAATCTTTTGACTCCAAACGACTGTTGGATGTGAATTAAGTCTTTTTCAACTAAAATAAGTGTGTTTAAAGTCATTTATGTGCCTGAAATTGGTCAAAATTGAAGCTTTTGTGTAAGCAAAACTCTGTAAAAATGGCAATTTTGGTCACTCTGAGGGGTTAAAAAGTGGTTATTCAACATGAGGCACGATCCATTTCACATTTTGAATCATTTTTGGTATAGTCTGAAAAATTAATTTTCTGATAAAAACGATGACTCCGGACCTGTCGAATGTCCCCAAAATGGTCCATATCGATGAAATTTTAACATTTAATATTTTGACTCCAAACGACTGTTGGATGCGAATTAAGTCTTTTTCAACTAAAATACGTGTGTTTAAAGTCATTTATGTGCCTGAAATTGGTCAAAATTGAAGCTTTTGTGTAAGCAAAACTCTGTAAAAATGGCAATTTTGGTCACTCTGAGGGGTTAAAAAGTGGTTATTCAACATGAGGCACGATCCATTTCACATTTTGAATCATTTTTGGTATAGTTGAAGAATTCATTTTCTGATGAAAAACGATGACTCCGGACCTGTCGAACGTCCCCAAAATGGTCCATATCGATGAAATTTTAACATTTAATCTTTTGACTCCAAACGACTGTTGGATGTGAATTAAGTCTTTTTCAACTAAAATAAGTGTGTTTAAAGTCATTTATTTGCCTGAAATTGGTCAAAATTGAAGCTTTTGTGTAAGCAAAACTCTGTAAAAATGGCAATTTTGGTAACTCTGAGGGGTTAAAAAGTGGTTATTCAACATGAGGCACAATCTATTTGACATTTTGAATCATTTTTGGTATAGTCCGAAAAATTCATTTTCTGATGAAAAACGATGACTCCGGACCTGTCGAACGTCCCCAAAATGGTCCATATCGATGAAATTTTAACATTTAATCTTTTGACTCCAAACGACTGTTGGATGTGAATTATGACTTTCTCAACTAAAATAAGTGTGTTTAAAGTCCTTTATGTGCCTGAAATTGGTCAAAATTGAAGCTTTTGAGTAAGCAAAACTATGTAAAAATGGCAATTTTGGTCACTCTGAGGGGTTAAAAAGTCGTTATTCAACATGAGGCACGATCACTTTGGCATTTTGAATCATTTTTGATATAGTCCGAAAAATTCATTTTCTGATGAAAAACGATGACTCCGGACCTGTCGAACGTCCCCAAAATGGTCCATATCGATGAAATTTTAAAATTTAATCTTTTGACTCCAAACGACTGTTGAATGTGAATTAAGTCTTTTTCAACTAAAATAAGTGTGTTTAAAGTCATTTATGTGCCTGAAATTGGTCAAAATTGAAGCTTTTGTGTAAGCAAAACTCTGTAAAAATGGCAATTTTGGTCACTCTGAGGGGTTAAAAAGTGGTTATTCAACATGAGGCACAATCTATTTGACATTTTGAATCATTTTTGGTATAGTCCGAAAAATTCATTTTCTGATGAAAAACGATGACTCCGGACCTGTCGAAGGTCCCCAAAATGGTCCATATCGATGAAATTTTAACATTTAATCTTTTGACTCCAAACGACTGTTGGATGTGAATTAGGACTTTTTCAACTAAAATAAGTGTGTTTAAAGTCATTTATGTGCCTGAAATTGGTCAAAATTGAAGCTTTTGAGTAAGCAAAACTCTGTAAAAATGGCAATTTTGGTCACTCTTAGGGGTAAAAAGTCGTTATTCAACATGAGGCACGATCACTTTGGCATTTTGAATCATTTTTGATATAGTCCGAAAAATTCATTTTCTGATGAAAAACGATGACTCCGGACCTGTCGAACGTCCCCAAAATGGTCCATATCGATGAAATTTTAACATTTAATCTTTTGACTCCAAACGACTGTTGGATGTGAATTAAGTCTTTTTCAACTAAAATAAGTGTGTTTAAAGTCATTTATGTGCCTGAAATTGGTCAAAATGGAAGCTTTTGTGTAAGCAAAACTCTGTAAAAATGGCAATTTTGGTCACTCTGAGGGGTTAAAAAGTGGTTATTCAACATGAGGCACGATCCATTTCACATTTTGAATCATTTTTGGTATAGTCCGAAGAATTCATTTTCTGATGAAAAACGATGACTCCGGACCTGTCGAACGTCCCCAAAATGGTCCATATCGATGAAATTTTAACATTTAATCTTTTGACTCCAAACGACTGTTGGATGTGAATTAAGTCTTTTTCAACTAAAATAAGTGTGTTTAAAGTCATTTATTTGCCTGAAATTGGTCAAAATTGAAGCTTTTGTATAAGCAAAACTCTGTAAAAATGGCAATTTTGGTAACTCTGAGGGGTTAAAAAGTGGTTATTCAACATGAGGCACAATCTATTTGACATTTTGAATCATTTTTGGTATAGTCCGAAAAATTCATTTTCTGATGAAAAACGATGACTCCGGACCTGTCGAAGGTCCCCAAAATGGTCCATATCGATGAAATTTTAACATTTAATCTTTTGACTCCAAACGACTGTTGGATGTGAATTAAGTCTTTTTCAACTAAAATAAGTGTGTTTAAAGTCATTTATTTGCCTGAAATTGGTCAAAATTGAAGCTTTTGTGTAAGCAAAACTCTGTAAAAATGGCAATTTTGGTCACTCTGAGGGGTTAAAAAGTGGTTATTCAACATGAGGCACGATCCATTTGACATTTTGAATCATTTTATGTACAGTCCGAAAAATTCATTTTCTGATGAAAAACGATGACTCCGGACCTGTCGAACGTCCACAAAATGGTCCATATCGATGAAATTTTAACATTTAATCTTTTGACTCCAAACGACTGTTGAATGTGAATTAAGTCTTTTTCAACTAAAATAAGTGTGTTTAAAGTCATTTATGTGCCTGAAATTGGTCAAAATTGAAGCTTTTGTGTAAGCAAAACTCTGTAAAAATGGCAAATTTGGTCACTCTGAGGGGTTAAAAAGTGGTTATTCAACATGAGGCACGATCCATTTGACATTTTGAATCATTTTTGGTACAGTCCGAAAAATTCATTTTCTGATGAAAAACGATGACTCCGGACCTGTCGAACGTCCCCAAAATGGTCCATATCGATGAAATTTTAACATTTAATCTTTTGACTCCGAACGACTGTTGGATGTGAATTATGACTTTCTCAACTAAAATACGTGTGTTTAAAGTCATTTATGTGCCTGAAATTGGTCAAAATTGAAGCTTTTGTGTAAGCAAAACTCTGTAAAAATGGCAAATTTGGTCACTCTGAGGGGTTAAAAAGTGGTTATTCAACATGAGGCACGATCCATTTGACATTTTGAATCATTTTTGGTACAGTCCGAAAAATTCATTTTCTGATGAAAAACGATGACTCCGGACCTGTCGAACGTCCCCAAAATGGTCCATATCGATGAAATTTTAACATTTAATCTTTTGACTCCAAACGACTGTTGGATGTGAATTAAGTCTTTTTCAACTAAAATAAGTGTGTTTAAAGTCATTTATGTGCCTGAAATTGGTCAAAATTGAAGCTTTTGTGTAAGCAAAACTCTGTAAAAATGGCAATTTTGGTCACTCTGAGGGGTTAAAAAGTGGTTATTCAACATGAGGCACAATCTATTTGACATTTTGAATCATTTTTGGTATAGTCCGAAAAATTTATTTTCTGATGAAAAACGATGACTCCGGACCTGTCGAACGTCCCCAAAATGGTCCATATCGATGAAATTTTAACATTTAATCTTTTGACTCCAAACGACTGTTGGATGTGAATTAAGTCTTTTTCAACTAAAATAAGTGTGTTTAAAGTCATTTATGTGCCTGAAATTGGTCAAAATTGAAGCTTTTGTGTAAGCAAAACTCTGTAAAAATGGCAATTTTGGTCACTCTGAGGGGTTAAAAAGTGGTTATTCAACATGAGGCACGATCCATTTCACATTTTGAATCATTTTTGGTATAGTCTGAAAAATTAATTTTCTGATGAAAAACGATGACTCCGGACCTGTCGAATGTCCCCAAAATGGTCCATATCGATGAAATTTTAACATTTAATATTTTGACTCCAAACGACTGTTGGATGCGAATTAAGTCTTTTTCAACTAAAATACGTGTGTTTAAAGTCATTTATGTGCCTGAAATTGGTCAAAATTGAAGCTTTTGTGTAAGCAAAACTCTGTAAAAATGGCAATTTTGGTCACTCTGAGGGGTTAAAAAGTGGTTATTCAACATGAGGCACAATCCATTTCACATTTTGAATCCTTTTTGGTATAGTCCGAAGAATTCATTTTCTGATGAAAAACGATGACTCCGGACCTGTCGAACGTCCCCAAAATGGTCCATATCGATGAAATTTTAACATTTACTCTTTTGACTCCAAACGACTGTTGGATGTGAATTAAGTCTTTTTCAACTAAAATAAGTGTGTTTAAAGTCATTTATTTGCCTGAAATTGGTCAAAATTGAAGCTTTTGTGTAAGCAAAACTCTGTAAAAATGGCAATTTTGGTAACTCTGAGGGGTTAAAAAGTGGTTATTCAACATGAGGCACAATCTATTTGACATTTTGAATCATTTTTGGTATAGTCCGAAAAATTCATTTTCTGATGAAAAACGATGACTCCGGACCTGTCGAACGTCCCCAAAATGGTCCATATCGATGAAATTTTAACATTTAATCTTTTGACTCCAAACGACTGTTGGATGTGAATTATGACTTTCTCAACTAAAATAAGTGTGTTTAAAGTCCTTTATGTGCCTGAAATTGGTCAAAATTGAAGCTTTTGAGTAAGCAAAACTATGTAAAAATGGCAATTTTGGTCACTCTGAGGGGTTAAAAAGTCGTTATTCAACATGAGGCACGATCACTTTGGCATTTTGAATCATTTTTGATATAGTCCGAAAAATTCATTTTCTGATGAAAAACGATGACTCCGGACCTGTCGAACGTCCCCAAAATGGTCCATATCGATGAAATTTTAACATTTAATCTTTTGACTCCAAACAACTGTTGAATGTGAATTAAGTCTTTTTCAACTAAAATAAGTGTGTTTAAAGTCATTTATGTGCCTGAAATTGGTCAAAATTGAAGCTTTTGTGTAAGCAAAACTCTGTAAAAATGGCAATTTTGGTCACTCTGAGGGGTTAAAAAGTGGTTATTTAACATGAGGCACAATCTATTTGACATTTTGAATCATTTTTGGTATAGTCCGAAAAATTCATTTTCTGATGAAAAACGATGACTCCGGACCTGTCGAAGGTCCCCAAAATGGTCCATATCGATGAAATTTTAACATTTAATCTTTTGACTCCAAACGACTGTTGTATGTGAATTAGGACTTTTTCAACTAAAATAAGTGTGTTTAAAGTCATTTATGTGCCTGAAATTGGTCAAAATTGAAGCTTTTGAGTAAGCAAAACTCTATAAAAATGGCAATTTTGGTCACTCTGAGGGGTAAAAAGTCGTTATTCAACATGAGGCACGATCACTTTGGCATTTTGAATCATTTTTGATATAGTCCGAAAAATTCATTTTCTGATGAAAAACGATGACTCCGGACCTGTCGAACGTCCCCAAAATGGTCCATATCGATGAAATTTTAACATTTATTCTTTTGACTCCAAACGACTGTTGGATGTGAATTAAGTCTTTTTCAACTAAAATAAGTGTGTTTAAAGTCATTTATGTGCCTGAAATTGGTCAAAATTGAAGCTTTTGTGTAAGCAAAACTCTGTAAAAATGGCAATTTTGGTCACTCTGAGGGGTTAAAAAGTGGTTATTCAACATGAGGCACGATCCATTTCACATTTTGAATCATTTTTGGTATAGTCCGAAGAATTCATTTTCTGATGAAAAACGATGACTCCGGACCTGTCGAACGTCCCCAAAATGGTCCATATCGATGAAATTTTAACATTTAATCTTTTGACTCCAAACGACTGTTGGATGTGAATTAAGTCTTTTTCAACTAAAATAAGTGTGTTTAAAGTCATTTATTTGCCTGAAATTGGTCAAAATTGAAGCTTTTGTATTAGCAAAACTCTGTAAAAATGGCAATTTTGGTAACTCTGAGGGGTTAAAAAGTGGTTATTCAACATGAGGCACAATCTATTTGACATTTTGAATCATTTTTGGTATAGTCCGAAAAATTCATTTTCTGATGAAAAACGATGACTCCGGACCTGTCGAAGGTCCCCAAAATGGTCCATATCGATGAAATTTTAACATTTAATCTTTTGACTCCAAACGACTGTTGGATGTGAATTAAGTCTTTTTCAACTAAAATAAGTGTGTTTAAAGTCATTTATGTGCCTGAAATTGGTCAAAATTGAAGCTTTTGTGTAAGCAAAACTCTGTAAAAATGGCAATTTTGGTCACTCTGAGGGGTTAAAAAGTGGTTATTCAACATGAGGCACAATCTATTTGACATTTTGAATCATTTTTGGTATAGTCCGAAAAATTCATTTTCTGATGAAAAACGATGACTCCGGACCTGTCGAACGTCCCCAAAATGGTCCATATCGATGAAATTTTAACATTTAATCTTTTGACTCCAAACGACTGTTGGATGTGAATTATGACTTTCTCAACTAAAATAAGTGTGTTTAAAGTCATTTATGTGCCTGAAATTGGTCAAAATTGAAGCTTTTGTGTAAGCAAAACTCTGTAAAAATGGCAATTTTGGTCACTCTGAGGGGTTAAAAAGTGGTTATTCAACATGAGACACGATAAATTTGACATTTTGAATCATTTTATGTACAGTCCGAAAAATTCATTTTCTGATGAAAAACGATGACTCCGGACCTGTCGAACGTCCCCAAAATGGTCCATATCGATGAAATTTTAACATTTAATCTTTTGACTCCAAACGACTGTTGAATGTGAATTAAGTCTTTTTCAACTAAAATAAGTGTGTTTAAAGTCATCTATGTGCCTGAAATTGGTCAAAATTGAAGCTTTTGTGTAAGCAAAACTCTGTAAAAATGGCAAATTTTGTCACTCTGAGGGGTTAAAAAGTGGTTATTCAACATGAGGCACGATCCATTTGACATTTTGAATCATTTTTGGTATAGTCCGAAGAATTCATTTTCTGATGAAAAACGATGACTCCGGACCTGTCGAACGTCCCCAAAATGGTCCATATCGATGAAATTTTAACATTTAATCTTTTGACTCCAAACGACTTTTGGATGTGAATTAAGTCTTTTTCAACTAAAATAAGTGTGTTTAAAGTCATTTATTTGCCTGAAATTGGTCAAAATTGAAGCTTTTGTGTAAGCAAAACTCTGTAAAAATGGCAATTTTGGTAACTCTGAGGGGTTAAAAAGTGGTTATTCAACATGAGGCACAATCTATTTGACATTTTGAATCATTTTTGGTATAGTCCGAAAAATTCATTTTCTGATGAAAAACGATGACTCCGGACCTGTCGAACGTCCCCAAAATGGTCCATATCGATGAAATTTTAACATTTAATCTTTTGACTCCAAACGACTGTTGGATGTGAATTATGACTTTCTCAACTAAAATAAGTGTGTTTAAAGTCCTTTATGTGCCTGAAATTGGTCAAAATTGAAGCTATTGAGTAAGCAAAACTCTGTAAAAATGGCAATTTTGGTCACTCTGAGGGGTTAAAAAGTCGTTATTCAACATGAGGCACGATCACTTTGGCATTTTGAATCATTTTTGATATAGTCCAAAAAATTCATTTTCTAATGAAAAACGATGACTCCGGACCTGTCGAACGTCCCCAAAATGGTCCATATCGATGAAATTTTAACATTTAATCTTTTGACTCCAAACGACTGTTGAATGTGAATTAAGTCTTTTTCAACTAAAATAAGTGTGTTTAAAGTCATTTATGTGCCTGAAATTGGTCAAAATTGAAGCTTTTGTGTAAGCAAAACTCTGTAAAAATGGCAATTTTGGTCACTCTGAGGGGTTAAAAAGTGGTTATTCAACATGAGGCACGATCCATTTGACATTTTGAATCATTTTATGTACAGTCCGAAAAATTCATTTTCTGATGAAAAACGATGACTCCGGACCTGTCGAACGTCCCCAAAATGGTCCATATCGATGAAATTTTAACATTTAATCTTTTGACTCCAAACGACTGTTGAATGTGAATTAAGTCTTTTTCAACTAAAATAAGTGTGTTTAAAGTCATTTATGTGCCTGAAATTGGTAAAAAATTGAAGCTTTTGTGTAAGCAAAACTCTGTAAAAATGGCAAATTTGGTCACTCTGAGGGGTTAAAAAGTGGTTATTCAACATGAGGCACGATCCATTTGACATTTTGAATCATTTTTGGTATAGTCCGAAGAATTCATTTTCTGATGAAAAACGATGACTCCGGACCTGTCGAACGTCCCCAAAATGGTCCATATCGATGAAATTTTAACATTTAATCTTTTGACTCCAAACGACTTTTGGATGTGAATTAAGTCTTTTTCAACTAAAATAAGTGTGTTTAAAGTCATTTATTTGCCTGAAATTGGTCAAAATTGAAGCTTTTGTGTAAGCAAAACTCTGTAAAAATGGCAATTTTGGTAACTCTGAGGGGTTAAAAAGTGGTTATTCAACATGAGGCACAATCTATTTGACATTTTGAATCATTTTTGGTATAGTCCGAAAAATTCATTTTCTGATGAAAAACGATGACTCCGGACCTGTCGAACGTCCCCAAAATGGTCCATATCGATGAAATTTTAACATTTAATCTTTTGACTCCAAACGACTGTTGGATGTGAATTATGACTTTCTCAACTAAAATAAGTGTGTTTAAAGTCCTTTATGTGCCTGAAATTGGTCAAAATTGAAGCTTTTGAGTAAGCAAAACTCTGTAAAAATGGCAATTTTGGTCACTCTGAGGGGTTAAAAAGTCGTTATTCAACATGAGGCACGATCACTTTGGCATTTTGAATCATTTTTGATATAGTCCAAAAAATTCATTTTCTGATGAAAAACGATGACTCCGGACCTGTCGAACGTCCCCAAAATGGTCCATATCGATGAAATTTTAACATTTAATCTTTTGACTCCAAACGACTGTTGAATGTGAATTAAGTCTTTTTCAACTAAAATAAGTGTGTTTAAAGTCATTTATGTGCCTGAAATTGGTCAAAATTAAAGCTTTTGTGTAAGCAAAACTCTGTAAAAATGGCAATTTTGGTCACTCTGAGGGGTTAAAAAGTGGTTATTCAACATGAGGCACGATCCATTTGACATTTTGAATCATTTTATGTACAGTCCGAAAAATTCATTTTCTGATGAAAAACGATGACTCCGGACCTGTCGAACGTCCCCAAAATGGTCCATATCGATGAAATTTTAACATTTAATCTTTTGACTCCAAACGACTGTTGAATGTGAATTAAGTCTTTTTCAACTAAAATAAGTGTGTTTAAAGTCATTTATGTGCCTGAAATTGGTAAAAAATTGAAGCTTTTGTGTAAGCAAAACTCTGTAAAAATTGCAAATTTGGTCACTCTGAGGGGTTAAAAAGTGGTTATTCAACATGAGACACGATCCATTTGACATTTTGAATCATTTTTGGTACAGTCCGAAAAATTCATTTTCTGATGAAAAACGATGACTCCGGACCTGTCGAAGGTCCCCAAAATGGTCCATATCGATGAAATTTTAACATTTAATCTTTTGACTCCAAACGACTGTTGAATGTGAATTAAGTCTTTTTCAACTAAAATAAGTGTGTTTAAAGTCATTTATGTGCCTGAAATTGGTCAAAATTAAAGCTTTTGTGTAAGCAAAACTCTGTAAAAATGGCAATTTTGGTCACTCTGAGGGGTTAAAAAGTGGTTATTCAACATGAGGCACAATCTATTTGACATTTTGAATCATTTTTGGTATAGTCCGAAAAATTCATTTTCTGATGAAAAACGATGACTCCGGACCTGTCGAAGGTCCCCAAAATGGTCCATATCGATGAAATTTTAACATTTAATCTTTTGACTCCAAACGACTGTTGGATGTGAATTAGGACTTTTTCAACTAAAATAAGTGTGTTTAAAGTCATTTATGTGCCTGAAATTGGTCAAAATTGAAGCTTTTGAGTAAGCAAAACTCTGTAAAAATGGCAATTTTGGTCACTCTGAGTGGTTAAAAAGTGGTTATTCAACATGAGGCACGATCACTTTGGCATTTTGAATCATTTTTGATATAGTCCGAAAAATTCATTTTCTGATGAAAAACGATGACTCCGGACCTGTCGAACGTCCCCAAAATGGTCCATATCGATGAAATTTTAACATTTAATCTTTTGACTCCAAACGACTGTTGGATGTGAATTAAGTCTTTTTCAACTAAAATAAGTGTGTTTAAAGTCATTTATGTGCCTGAAATTGGTCAAAATTGAAGCTTTTGTGTAAGCAAAACTCTGTAAAAATGGCAATTTTGGTCACTCTGAGGGGTTAAAAAGTGGTTATTCAACATGAGGCACGATCCATTTCACATTTTGAATCATTTTTGGTATAGTCTGAAAAATTAATTTTCTGATAAAAACGATGACTCCGGACCTGTCGAATGTCCCCAAAATGGTCCATATCGATGAAATTTTAACATTTAATATTTTGACTCCAAACGACTGTTGGATGCGAATTAAGTCTTTTTCAACTAAAATACGTGTGTTTAAAGTCATTTATGTGCCTGAAATTGGTCAAAATTGAAGCTTTTGTGTAAGCAAAACTCTGTAAAAATGGCA
Source organism: Lissotriton vulgaris (assembly GCF_964263255.1). Lineage (NCBI taxonomy): Eukaryota > Metazoa > Chordata > Amphibia > Caudata > Salamandridae > Lissotriton > Lissotriton vulgaris. Next base: position 13,033 of record NW_028251440.1, read on the forward strand.
ATTTTGGTCACTCTGAGGGGTTAAAAAGTGGTTATTCAACATGAGGCACGATCCATTTCACATTTTGAATCATTTTTGGTATAGTTGAAGAATTCATTTTCTGATGAAAAACGATGACTCCGGACCTGTCGAACGTCCCCAAAATGGTCCATATCGATGAAATTTTAACATTTAATCTTTTGACTCCAAACGACTGTTGGATGTGAATTAAGTCTTTTTCAACTAAAATAAGTGTGTTTAAAGTCATTTATTTGCCTGAAATTGGTCAAAATTGAAGCTTTTGTGTAAGCAAAACTCTGTAAAAATGGCAATTTTGGTAACTCTGAGGGGTTAAAAAGTGGTTATTCAACATGAGGCACAATCTATTTGACATTTTGAATCATTTTTGGTATAGTCCGAAAAATTCATTTTCTGATGAAAAACGATGACTCCGGACCTGTCGAACGTCCCCAAAATGGTCCATATCGATGAAATTTTAACATTTAATCTTTTGACTCCAAACGACTGTTGGATGTGAATTATGACTTTCTCAACTAAAATAAGTGTGTTTAAAGTCCTTTATGTGCCTGAAATTGGTCAAAATTGAAGCTTTTGAGTAAGCAAAACTATGTAAAAATGGCAATTTTGGTCACTCTGAGGGGTTAAAAAGTCGTTATTCAACATGAGGCACGATCACTTTGGCATTTTGAATCATTTTTGATATAGTCCGAAAAATTCATTTTCTGATGAAAAACGATGACTCCGGACCTGTCGAACGTCCCCAAAATGGTCCATATCGATGAAATTTTAAAATTTAATCTTTTGACTCCAAACGACTGTTGAATGTGAATTAAGTCTTTTTCAACTAAAATAAGTGTGTTTAAAGTCATTTATGTGCCTGAAATTGGTCAAAATTGAAGCTTTTGTGTAAGCAAAACTCTGTAAAAATGGCAATTTTGGTCACTCTGAGGGGTTAAAAAGTGGTTATTCAACATGAGGCACAATCTATTTGACATTTTGAATCATTTTTGGTATAGTCCGAAAAATTCATTTTCTGATGAAAAACGATGACTCCGGACCTGTCGAAGGTCCCCAAAATGGTCCATATCGATGAAATTTTAACATTTAATCTTTTGACTCCAAACGACTGTTGGATGTGAATTAGGACTTTTTCAACTAAAATAAGTGTGTTTAAAGTCATTTATGTGCCTGAAATTGGTCAAAATTGAAGCTTTTGAGTAAGCAAAACTCTGTAAAAATGGCAATTTTGGTCACTCTGAGGGGTAAAAAGTCGTTATTCAACATGAGGCACGATCACTTTGGCATTTTGAATCATTTTTGATATAGTCCGAAAAATTCATTTTCTGATGAAAAACGATGACTCCGGACCTGTCGAACGTCCCCAAAATGGTCCATATCGATGAAATTTTAACATTTAATCTTTTGACTCCAAACGACTGTTGGATGTGAATTAAGTCTTTTTCAACTAAAATAAGTGTGTTTAAAGTCATTTATGTGCCTGAAATTGGTCAAAATTGAAGCTTTTGTGTAAGCAAAACTCTGTAAAAATGGCAATTTTGGTCACTCTGAGGGGTTAAAAAGTGGTTATTCAACATGAGGCACGATCCATTTCACATTTTGAATCATTTTTGGTATAGTCCGAAGAATTCATTTTCTGATGAAAAACGATGACTCCGGACCTGTCGAACGTCCCCAAAATGGTCCATATCGATGAAATTTTAACATTTAATCTTTTGACTCCAAACGACTGTTGGATGTGAATTAAGTCTTTTTCAACTAAAATAAGTGTGTTTAAAGTCATTTATTTGCCTGAAATTGGTCAAAATTGAAGCTTTTGTATAAGCAAAACTCTGTAAAAATGGCAATTTTGGTAACTCTGAGGGGTTAAAAAGTGGTTATTCAACATGAGGCACAATCTATTTGACATTTTGAATCATTTTTGGTATAGTCCGAAAAATTCATTTTCTGATGAAAAACGATGACTCCGGACCTGTCGAAGGTCCCCAAAATGGTCCATATCGATGAAATTTTAACATTTAATCTTTTGACTCCAAACGACTGTTGGATGTGAATTAAGTCTTTTTCAACTAAAATAAGTGTGTTTAAAGTCATTTATTTGCCTGAAATTGGTCAAAATTGAAGCTTTTGTATAAGCAAAACTCTGTAAAAATGGCAATTTTGGTAACTCTGAGGGGTTAAAAAGTGGTTATTCAACATGAGGCACGATCCATTTGACATTTTGAATCATTTTTGATATAGTCCGAAAAATTCATTTTCTGATGAAAAACGATGACTCCGGACCTGTCGAACGTCCCCAAAATGATCCATATCGATGAAATTTTAACATTTAATCTTTTGACTCCAAACGACTGTTGAATGTGAATTAAGTCTTTTTCAACTAAAATAAGTGTGTTTAAAGTCATTTATGTGCCTGAAATTGGTCAAAATTGAAGCTTTTGTGTAAGCAAAACTCTGTAAAAATTGCAAATTTGGTCACTCTGAGGGGTTAAAAAGTGGTTATTCAACATGAGGCACGATCCATTTGACATTTTGAATCATTTTTGGTACAGTCCGAAAAATTCATTTTCTGATGAAAAACGATGACTCCGGACCTGTCGAACGTCCCCAAAATGGTCCATATCGATGAAATTTTAACATTTAATCTTTTGACTCCAAACGACTGTTGGATGTGAATTAAGTCTTTTTCAACTAAAATAAGTGTGTTTAAAGTCATTTATGTGCCTGAAATTGGTCAAAATTGAAGCTTTTGTGTAAGCAAAACTCTGTAAAAATGGCAATTTTGGTCACTCTGAGGGGTTAAAAAGTGGTTATTCAACATGAGGCACAATCTATTTGACATTTTGAATCATTTTTGGTATAGTCCGAAAAATTCATTTTGTGATGAAAAACGATGACTCCGGACCTGTCGAACGTCCCCAAAATGGTCCATATCGATGAAATTTTAACATTTAATCTTTTGACTCCAAACGACTATTGGATGTGAATTAGGACTTTTTCAACTAAAATAAGTGTGTTTAAAGTCATTTATGTGCCTGAAATTGGTCAAAATTGAAGCTTTTGTGTAAGCAAAACTCTGTAAAAATGGCAATTTTGGTCACTCTGAGGGGTTAAAAAGTGGTTATTCAACATGAGGCACGATCCATTTCACATTTTGAATCATTTTTTGTATAGTCTGAAGAATTCATTTTCTGATGAAAAACGATGACTCCGGACCTGTCGAACGTCCCCAAAATGGTCCATATCGATGAAATTTTAACATTTAATCTTTTGACTCCAAACGACTGTTGGATGTGAATTAAGTCTTTTTCAACTAAAATAAGTGTGTTTAAAGTCATTTATGTGCCTGAAATTGGTCAAAATTGAAGCTTTTGTGTAAGCAAAACTCTGTAAAAATGGCAATTTTGGTCACTCTGAGGGGTTAAAAAGTGGTTATTCAACATGAGGCACGATCCATTTGACATTTTGAATCATTTTTGGTACAGTCCGAAAAATTCATTTTCTGATGAAAAACGATGACTCCGGACCTGTCGAACGTCCCCAAAATGGTCCATATCGATGAAATTTTAACATTTAATCTTTTGACTCCAAACCACTGTTGGATGTGAATTAAGTCTTTTTCAACTAAAATAAGTGTGTTTAAAGTCATTTACGTGCCTGAAATTGGTCAAAATTGAAGCTTTTGAGTAAGCAAAACTCTGTAAAAATGGCAATTTTGGTCACTCTGAGGGGTTAAAAAGTCGTTATTCAACATGAGGCACGATCTATTTGACATTTTGAATCATTTTTGGTGTAGTCCGAAAAATTCATTTTTCTGATGAAAAACGATAACTCCGGACCTGTCGAACGTCCCCAAAATGGTCCATATCGATGAAATTTTAACATTTAATCTTTTGACTCCAAACAACTGTTGGATGTGAATTATGACTTTTTCAACTAAAATAAGTGTGTTTAAAGTCATTTATGTGCCTGAAATTGGTCAAAATTTAAACTTTTGAGTAAGCAAAACTCTGTAAAAATGGCAATTTTGGTCACTCTGAGGGGTTAAAAAGTGGTTATTCAACATGAGGCACGATCAATTTGACATTTTGAATCATTTTTGGTATAGTCCGAAAAATTCATTTTCTGATGAAAAACGATGACTCCGGACATGTCGAACGTCCCCAAAATGGTCCATATCGATGAAATTTTAACATTTAATCTTTTGACTCCAAACGACTGTTGGATGTGAATTAAGTCTTTTTCAACTAAAATAAGTGTGTTTAAAGTCATTTATGTGCCTGAAATTGGTCAAAATTGAAGCTTTTGTGTAAGCAAAACTCTGTAAAAATGGCAATTTTGGTCACTCTGAGGGGTTAAAAAGTGGTTATTCAACATGAGGCACAATCTATTTGACATTTTGAATCATTTTTGGTATAGTCTGAAAAATTCATTTTCTGATGAAAAACGATGACTCCGGACCTGTCGAAGGTCCCCAAAATGGTCCATATCGATGAAATTTTAACATTTAATCTTTTGACTCCAAACGACTGTTGGATGTGAATTAGGACTTTTTCAACTAAAATAAGTGTGTTTAAAGTCATTTATGTGCCTGAAATTGGTCAAAATTGAAGCTTTTGAGTAAGCAAAACTCTGTAAAAATGGCAATTTTGGTCACTCTGAGGGGTTAAAAAGTGGTTATTCAACATGAGGCACGATCACTTTGGCATTTTGAATCATTTTTGATATAGTCCGAAAAATTCATTTTCTGATGAAAAACGATGACTCCGGACCTGTCGAACGTCCCCAAAATGGTCCATATCGATGAAATTTTAACATTTAATCTTTTGACTCCAAACGACTGTTGGATGTGAATTAAGTCTTTTTCAACTAAAATAAGTGTGTTTAAAGTCATTTATGTGCCTGAAATTGGTCAAAATTGAAGCTTTTGTGTAAGCAAAACTCTGTAAAAATGGCAATTTTGGTCACTCTGAGGGGTTAAAAAGTGGTTATTCAACATGAGGCACGATCCATTTCACATTTTGAATCATTTTTGGTATAGTCTGAAAAATTAATTTTCTGATGAAAAACGATGACTCCGGACCTGTCGAATGTCCCCAAAATGGTCCATATCGATGAAATTTTAACATTTAATATTTTGACTCCAAACGACTGTTGGATGCGAATTAAGTCTTTTTCAACTAAAATACGTGTGTTTAAAGTCATTTATGTGCCTGAAATTGGTCAAAATTGAAGCTTTTGTGTGAGCAAAACTCTGTAAAAATGGCAATTTTGGTCACTCTGAGGGGTTAAAAAGTGGTTATTCAACATGAGGCACGATCCATTTCACATTTTGAATCATTTTTGGTATAGTTGAAGAATTCATTTTCTGATGAAAAACGATGACTCCGGACCTGTCGAACGTCCCCAAAATGGTCCATATCGATGAAATTTTAACATTTAATCTTTTGACTCCAAACGACTGTTGGATGTGAATTAAGTCTTTTTCAACTAAAATAAGTGTGTTTAAAGTCATTTATTTGCCTGAAATTGGTCAAAATTGAAGCTTTTGTGTAAGCAAAACTCTGTAAAAATGGCAATTTTGGTAACTCTGAGGGGTTAAAAAGTGGTTATTCAACATGAGGCACAATCTATTTGACATTTTGAATCATTTTTGGTATAGTCCGAAAAATTCATTTTCTGATGAAAAACGATGACTCCGGACCTGTCGAACGTCCCCAAAATGGTCCATATCGATGAAATTTTAACATTTAATCTTTTGACTCCAAACGACTGTTAGATGTGAATTATGACTTTCTCAACTAAAATAAGTGTGTTTAAGGTCATTTATGTGCCTGAAATTGGTCAAAATTGAAGCTTTTGTGTAAGCAAAACTCTGTAAAAATGGCAATTTTGGTCACTCTGAGGGGTTAAAAAGTGGTTATTCAACATGACGCACGATAAATTTGACATTTTGAATCATTTTATGTACAGTCCGAAAAATTCATTTTCTGATGAAAAACGATGACTCCGGACCTGTCAAACGTCCCCAAAATGGTCCATATCGATGAAATTTTAACATTTAATCTTTTGACTCCAAACGACTGTTGAATGTGAATTAAGTCTTTTTCAACTAAAATAAGTGTGTTTAAAGTCATTTATGTGCCTGAAATTGGTCAAAATTGAAGCTTTTGTGTAAGCAAAACTCTGTAAAAATGGCAAATTTGGTCACTCTGAGGGGTTAAAAAGTGGTTATTCAACATGAGGCACGATCCATTTGACATTTTGAATCATTTTTGGTATAGTCCGAAGAATTCATTTTCTGATGAAAAACGATGACTCCGGACCTGTCGAACGTCCCCAAAATGGTCCATATCGATGAAATTTTAACATTTAATCTTTTGACTCCAAACGACTTTTGGATGTGAATTAAGTCTTTTTCAACTAAAATAAGTGTGTTTAAAGTCATTTATTTGCCTGAAATTGGTCAAAATTGAAGCTTTTGTGTAAGCAAAACTCTGTAAAAATGGCAATTTTGGTAACTCTGAGGGGTTAAAAAGTGGTTATTCAACATGAGGCACAATCTATTTGACATTTTGAATCATTTTTGGTATAGTCCGAAAAATTCATTTTCTGATGAAAAACGATGACTCCGGACCTGTCGAACGTCCCCAAAATGGTCCATATCGATGAAATTTTAACATTTAATCTTTTGACTCCAAACGACTGTTGGATGTGAATTATGACTTTCTCAACTAAAATAAGTGTGTTTAAAGTCCTTTATGTGCCTGAAATTGGTCAAAATTGAAGCTTTTGAGTAAGCAAAACTCTGTAAAAATGGCAATTTTGGTCACTCTGAGGGGTTAAAAAGTCGTTATTCAACATGAGGCACGATCACTTTGGCATTTTGAATCATTTTTGATATAGTCCAAAAAATTCATTTTCTGATGAAAAACGATGACTCCGGACCTGTCGAACGTCCCCAAAATGGTCCATATCGATGAAATTTTAACATTTAATCTTTTGACTCCAAACGACTGTTGAATGTGAATTAAGTCTTTTTCAACTAAAATAAGTGTGTTTAAAGTCATTTATGTGCCTGAAATTGGTCAAAATTAAAGCTTTTGTGTAAGCAAAACTCTGTAAAAATGGCAATTTTGGTCACTCTGAGGGGTTAAAAAGTGGTTATTCAACATGAGGCACGATCCATTTGACATTTTGAATCATTTTATGTACAGTCCGAAAAATTCATTTTCTGATGAAAAACGATGACTCCGGACCTGTCGAACGTCCCCAAAATGGTCCATATCGATGAAATTTTAACATTTAATCTTTTGACTCCAAACGACTGTTGAATGTGAATTAAGTCTTTTTCAACTAAAATAAGTGTGTTTAAAGTCATTTATGTGCCTGAAATTGGTAAAAAATTGAAGCTTTTGTGTAAGCAAAACTCTGTAAAAATTGCAAATTTGGTCACTCTGAGGGGTTAAAAAGTGGTTATTCAACATGAGACACGATCCATTTGACATTTTGAATCATTTTTGGTACAGTCCGAAAAATTCATTTTCTGATGAAAAACGATGACTCCGGACCTGTCGAAGGTCCCCAAAATGGTCCATATCGATGAAATTTTAACATTTAATCTTTTGACTCCAAACGACTGTTGAATGTGAATTAAGTCTTTTTCAACTAAAATAAGTGTGTTTAAAGTCATTTATGTGCCTGAAATTGGTCAAAATTAAAGCTTTTGTGTAAGCAAAACTCTGTAAAAATGGCAATTTTGGTCACTCTGAGGGGTTAAAAAGTGGTTATTCAACATGAGGCACAATCTATTTGACATTTTGAATCATTTTTGGTATAGTCCGAAAAATTCATTTTCTGATGAAAAACGATGACTCCGGACCTGTCGAAGGTCCCCAAAATGGTCCATATCGATGAAATTTTAACATTTAATCTTTTGACTCCAAACGACTGTTGGATGTGAATTAGGACTTTTTCAACTAAAATAAGTGTGTTTAAAGTCATTTATGTGCCTGAAATTGGTCAAAATTGAAGCTTTTGAGTAAGCAAAACTCTGTAAAAATGGCAATTTTGGTCACTCTGAGTGGTTAAAAAGTGGTTATTCAACATGAGGCACGATCACTTTGGCATTTTGAATCATTTTTGATATAGTCCGAAAAATTCATTTTCTGATGAAAAACGATGACTCCGGACCTGTCGAACGTCCCCAAAATGGTCCATATCGATGAAATTTTAACATTTAATCTTTTGACTCCAAACGACTGTTGGATGTGAATTAAGTCTTTTTCAACTAAAATAAGTGTGTTTAAAGTCATTTATGTGCCTGAAATTGGTCAAAATTGAAGCTTTTGTGTAAGCAAAACTCTGTAAAAATGGCAATTTTGGTCACTCTGAGGGGTTAAAAAGTGGTTATTCAACATGAGGCACGATCCATTTCACATTTTGAATCATTTTTGGTATAGTCTGAAAAATTAATTTTCTGATAAAAACGATGACTCCGGACCTGTCGAATGTCCCCAAAATGGTCCATATCGATGAAATTTTAACATTTAATATTTTGACTCCAAACGACTGTTGGATGCGAATTAAGTCTTTTTCAACTAAAATACGTGTGTTTAAAGTCATTTATGTGCCTGAAATTGGTCAAAATTGAAGCTTTTGTGTAAGCAAAACTCTGTAAAAATGGCAATTTTGGTCACTCTGAGGGGTTAAAAAGTGGTTATTCAACATGAGGCACGATCCATTTCACATTTTGAATCATTTTTGGTATAGTTGAAGAATTCATTTTCTGATGAAAAACGATGACTCCGGACCTGTCGAACGTCCCCAAAATGGTCCATATCGATGAAATTTTAACATTTAATCTTTTGACTCCAAACGACTGTTGGATGTGAATTAAGTCTTTTTCAACTAAAATAAGTGTGTTTAAAGTCATTTATTTGCCTGAAATTGGTCAAAATTGAAGCTTTTGTGTAAGCAAAACTCTGTAAAAATGGCAATTTTGGTAACTCTGAGGGGTTAAAAAGTGGTTATTCAACATGAGGCACAATCTATTTGACATTTTGAATCATTTTTGGTATAGTCCGAAAAATTCATTTTCTGATGAAAAACGATGACTCCGGACCTGTCGAACGTCCCCAAAATGGTCCATATCGATGAAATTTTAACATTTAATCTTTTGACTCCAAACGACTGTTGGATGTGAATTATGACTTTCTCAACTAAAATAAGTGTGTTTAAAGTCCTTTATGTGCCTGAAATTGGTCAAAATTGAAGCTTTTGAGTAAGCAAAACTATGTAAAAATGGCAATTTTGGTCACTCTGAGGGGTTAAAAAGTCGTTATTCAACATGAGGCACGATCACTTTGGCATTTTGAATCATTTTTGATATAGTCCGAAAAATTCATTTTCTGATGAAAAACGATGACTCCGGACCTGTCGAACGTCCCCAAAATGGTCCATATCGATGAAATTTTAAAATTTAATCTTTTGACTCCAAACGACTGTTGAATGTGAATTAAGTCTTTTTCAACTAAAATAAGTGTGTTTAAAGTCATTTATGTGCCTGAAATTGGTCAAAATTGAAGCTTTTGTGTAAGCAAAACTCTGTAAAAATGGCAATTTTGGTCACTCTGAGGGGTTAAAAAGTGGTTATTCAACATGAGGCACAATCTATTTGACATTTTGAATCATTTTTGGTATAGTCCGAAAAATTCATTTTCTGATGAAAAACGATGACTCCGGACCTGTCGAAGGTCCCCAAAATGGTCCATATCGATGAAATTTTAACATTTAATCTTTTGACTCCAAACGACTGTTGGATGTGAATTAGGACTTTTTCAACTAAAATAAGTGTGTTTAAAGTCATTTATGTGCCTGAAATTGGTCAAAATTGAAGCTTTTGAGTAAGCAAAACTCTGTAAAAATGGCAATTTTGGTCACTCTGAGGGGTAAAAAGTCGTTATTCAACATGAGGCACGATCACTTTGGCATTTTGAATCATTTTTGATATAGTCCGAAAAATTCATTTTCTGATGAAAAACGATGACTCCGGACCTGTCGAACGTCCCCAAAATGGTCCATATCGATGAAATTTTAACATTTAATCTTTTGACTCCAAACGACTGTTGGATGTGAATTAAGTCTTTTTCAACTAAAATAAGTGTGTTTAAAGTCATTTATGTGCCTGAAATTGGTCAAAATTGAAGCTTTTGTGTAAGCAAAACTCTGTAAAAATGGCAATTTTGGTCACTCTGAGGGGTTAAAAAGTGGTTATTCAACATGAGGCACGATCCATTTCACATTTTGAATCATTTTTGGTATAGTCCGAAGAATTCATTTTCTGATGAAAAACGATGACTCCGGACCTGTCGAACGTCCCCAAAATGGTCCATATCGATGAAATTTTAACATTTAATCTTTTGACTCCAAACGACTGTTGGATGTGAATTAAGTCTTTTTCAACTAAAATAAGTGTGTTTAAAGTCATTTATTTGCCTGAAATTGGTCAAAATTGAAGCTTTTGTATAAGCAAAACTCTGTAAAAATGGCAATTTTGGTAACTCTGAGGGGTTAAAAAGTGGTTATTCAACATGAGGCACAATCTATTTGACATTTTGAATCATTTTTGGTATAGTCCGAAAAATTCATTTTCTGATGAAAAACGATGACTCCGGACCTGTCGAAGGTCCCCAAAATGGTCCATATCGATGAAATTTTAACATTTAATCTTTTGACTCCAAACGACTGTTGGATGTGAATTAAGTCTTTTTCAACTAAAATAAGTGTGTTTAAAGTCATTTATTTGCCTGAAATTGGTCAAAATTGAAGCTTTTGTATAAGCAAAACTCTGTAAAAATGGCAATTTTGGTAACTCTGAGGGGTTAAAAAGTGGTTATTCAACATGAGGCACGATCCATTTGACATTTTGAATCATTTTTGATATAGTCCGAAAAATTCATTTTCTGATGAAAAACGATGACTCCGGACCTGTCGAACGTCCCCAAAATGATCCATATCGATGAAATTTTAACATTTAATCTTTTGACTCCAAACGACTGTTGAATGTGAATTAAGTCTTTTTCAACTAAAATAAGTGTGTTTAAAGTCATTTATGTGCCTGAAATTGGTCAAAATTGAAGCTTTTGTGTAAGCAAAACTCTGTAAAAATTGCAAATTTGGTCACTCTGAGGGGTTAAAAAGTGGTTATTCAACATGAGGCACGATCCATTTGACATTTTGAATCATTTTTGGTACAGTCCGAAAAATTCATTTTCTGATGAAAAACGATGACTCCGGACCTGTCGAACGTCCCCAAAATGGTCCATATCGATGAAATTTTAACATTTAATCTTTTGACTCCAAACGACTGTTGGATGTGAATTAAGTCTTTTTCAACTAAAATAAGTGTGTTTAAAGTCATTTATGTGCCTGAAATTGGTCAAAATTGAAGCTTTTGTGTAAGCAAAACTCTGTAAAAATGGCAATTTTGGTCACTCTGAGGGGTTAAAAAGTGGTTATTCAACATGAGGCACAATCTATTTGACATTTTGAATCATTTTTGGTATAGTCCGAAAAATTCATTTTGTGATGAAAAACGATGACTCCGGACCTGTCGAACGTCCCCAAAATGGTCCATATCGATGAAATTTTAACATTTAATCTTTTGACTCCAAACGACTATTGGATGTGAATTAAGTCTTTTTCAACTAAAATAAGTGTGTTTAAAGTCATTTATGTGCCTGAAATTGGTCAAAATTGAAGCTTTTGTGTAAGCAAAACTCTGTAAAAATGGCAATTTTGGTCACTCTGAGGGGTTAAAAAGTGGTTATTCAACATGAGGCACGATCCATTTGACATTTTGAATCATTTTTGGTACAGTCCGAAAAATTCATTTTCTGATGAAAAACGATGACTCCGGACCTGTCGAACGTCCCCAAAATGGTCCATATCGATGAAATTTTAACATTTAATCTTTTGACTCCAAACCACTGTTGGATGTGAATTAAGTCTTTTTCAACTAAAATAAGTGTGTTTAAAGTCATTTACGTGCCTGAAATTGGTCAAAATTGAAGCTTTTGAGTAAGCAAAACTCTGTAAAAATGGCAATTTTGGTCACTCTGAGGGGTTAAAAAGTCGTTATTCAACATGAGGCACGATCTATTTGACATTTTGAATCATTTTTGGTGTAGTCCGAAAAATTCATTTTTCTGATGAAAAACGATAACTCCGGACCTGTCGAACGTCCCCAAAATGGTCCATATCGATGAAATTTTAACATTTAATCTTTTGACTCCAAACAACTGTTGGATGTGAATTATGACTTTTTCAACTAAAATAAGTGTGTTTAAAGTCATTTATGTGCCTGAAATTGGTCAAAATTTAAACTTTTGAGTAAGCAAAACTCTGTAAAAATGGCAATTTTGGTCACTCTGAGGGGTTAAAAAGTGGTTATTCAACATGAGGCACGATCAATTTGACATTTTGAATCATTTTTGGTATAGTCCGAAAAATTCATTTTCTGATGAAAAACGATGACTCCGGACATGTCGAACGTCCCCAAAATGGTCCATATCGATGAAATTTTAACATTTAATCTTTTGACTCCAAACGACTGTTGGATGTGAATTAAGTCTTTTTCAACTAAAATAAGTGTGTTTAAAGTCATTTATGTGCCTGAAATTGGTCAAAATTGAAGCTTTTGTGTAAGCAAAACTCTGTAAAAATGGCAATTTTGGTCACTCTGAGGGGTTAAAAAGTGGTTATTCAACATGAGGCACAATCTATTTGACATTTTGAATCATTTTTGGTATAGTCTGAAAAATTCATTTTCTGATGAAAAACGATGACTCCGGACCTGTCGAAGGTCCCCAAAATGGTCCATATCGATGAAATTTTAACATTTAATCTTTTGACTCCAAACGACTGTTGGATGTGAATTAGGACTTTTTCAACTAAAATAAGTGTGTTTAAAGTCATTTATGTGCCTGAAATTGGTCAAAATTGAAGCTTTTGAGTAAGCAAAACTCTGTAAAAATGGCAATTTTGGTCACTCTGAGGGGTTAAAAAGTGGTTATTCAACATGAGGCACGATCACTTTGGCATTTTGAATCATTTTTGATATAGTCCGAAAAATTCATTTTCTGATGAAAAACGATGACTCCGGACCTGTCGAACGTCCCCAAAATGGTCCATATCGATGAAATTTTAACATTTAATCTTTTGACTCCAAACGACTGTTGGATGTGAATTAAGTCTTTTTCAACTAAAATAAGTGTGTTTAAAGTCATTTATGTGCCTGAAATTGGTCAAAATTGAAGCTTTTGTGTAAGCAAAACTCTGTAAAAATGGCAATTTTGGTCACTCTGAGGGGTTAAAAAGTGGTTATTCAACATGAGGCACGATCCATTTCACATTTTGAATCATTTTTGGTATAGTCTGAAAAATTAATTTTCTGATGAAAAACGATGACTCCGGACCTGTCGAATGTCCCCAAAATGGTCCATATCGATGAAATTTTAACATTTAATATTTTGACTCCAAACGACTGTTGGATGCGAATTAAGTCTTTTTCAACTAAAATACGTGTGTTTAAAGTCATTTATGTGCCTGAAATTGGTCAAAATTGAAGCTTTTGTGTGAGCAAAACTCTGTAAAAATGGCAATTTTGGTCACTCTGAGGGGTTAAAAAGTGGTTATTCAACATGAGGCACGATCCATTTCACATTTTGAATCATTTTTGGTATAGTTGAAGAATTCATTTTCTGATGAAAAACGATGACTCCGGACCTGTCGAACGTCCCCAAAATGGTCCATATCGATGAAATTTTAACATTTAATCTTTTGACTCCAAACGACTGTTGGATGTGAATTAAGTCTTTTTCAACTAAAATAAGTGTGTTTAAAGTCATTTATTTGCCTGAAATTGGTCAAAATTGAAGCTTTTGTGTAAGCAAAACTCTGTAAAAATGGCAATTTTGGTAACTCTGAGGGGTTAAAAAGTGGTTATTCAACATGAGGCACAATCTATTTGACATTTTGAATCATTTTTGGTATAGTCCGAAAAATTCATTTTCTGATGAAAAACGATGACTCCGGACCTGTCGAACGTCCCCAAAATGGTCCATATCGATGAAATTTTAACATTTAATCTTTTGACTCCAAACGACTGTTAGATGTGAATTATGACTTTCTCAACTAAAATAAGTGTGTTTAAGGTCATTTATGTGCCTGAAATTGGTCAAAATTGAAGCTTTTGTGTAAGCAAAACTCTGTAAAAATGGCAATTTTGGTCACTCTGAGGGGTTAAAAAGTGGTTATTCAACATGACGCACGATAAATTTGACATTTTGAATCATTTTATGTACAGTCCGAAAAATTCATTTTCTGATGAAAAACGATGACTCCGGACCTGTCAAACGTCCCCAAAATGGTCCATATCGATGAAATTTTAACATTTAATCTTTTGACTCCAAACGACTGTTGAATGTGAATTAAGTCTTTTTCAACTAAAATAAGTGTGTTTAAAGTCATTTATGTGCCTGAAATTGGTCAAAATTGAAGCTTTTGTGTAAGCAAAACTCTGTAAAAATGGCAAATTTGGTCACTCTGAGGGGTTAAAAAGTGGTTATTCAACATGAGGCACGATCCATTTGACATTTTGAATCATTTTTGGTATAGTCCGAAGAATTCATTTTCTGATGAAAAACGATGACTCCGGACCTGTCGAACGTCCCCAAAATGGTCCATATCGATGAAATTTTAACATTTAATCTTTTGACTCCAAACGACTTTTGGATGTGAATTAAGTCTTTTTCAACTAAAATAAGTGTGTTTAAAGTCATTTATTTGCCTGAAATTGGTCAAAATTGAAGCTTTTGTGTAAGCAAAACTCTGTAAAAATGGCAATTTTGGTAACTCTGAGGGGTTAAAAAGTGGTTATTCAACATGAGGCACAATCTATTTGACATTTTGAATCATTTTTGGTATAGTCCGAAAAATTCATTTTCTGATGAAAAACGATGACTCCGGACCTGTCGAACGTCCCCAAAATGGTCCATATCGATGAAATTTTAACATTTAATCTTTTGACTCCAAACGACTGTTGGATGTGAATTATGACTTTCTCAACTAAAATAAGTGTGTTTAAAGTCCTTTATGTGCCTGAAATTGGTCAAAATTGAAGCTTTTGAGTAAGCAAAACTCTGTAAAAATGGCAATTTTGGTCACTCTGAGGGGTTAAAAAGTCGTTATTCAACATGAGGCACGATCACTTTGGCATTTTGAATCATTTTTGATATAGTCCAAAAAATTCATTTTCTGATGAAAAACGATGACTCCGGACCTGTCGAACGTCCCCAAAATGGTCCATATCGATGAAATTTTAACATTTAATCTTTTGACTCCAAACGACTGTTGAATGTGAATTAAGTCTTTTTCAACTAAAATAAGTGTGTTTAAAGTCATTTATGTGCCTGAAATTGGTCAAAATTAAAGCTTTTGTGTAAGCAAAACTCTGTAAAAATGGCAATTTTGGTCACTCTGAGGGGTTAAAAAGTGGTTATTCAACATGAGGCACGATCCATTTGACATTTTGAATCATTTTATGTACAGTCCGAAAAATTCATTTTCTGATGAAAAACGATGACTCCGGACCTGTCGAACGTCCCCAAAATGGTCCATATCGATGAAATTTTAACATTTAATCTTTTGACTCCAAACGACTGTTGAATGTGAATTAAGTCTTTTTCAACTAAAATAAGTGTGTTTAAAGTCATTTATGTGCCTGAAATTGGTAAAAAATTGAAGCTTTTGTGTAAGCAAAACTCTGTAAAAATTGCAAATTTGGTCACTCTGAGGGGTTAAAAAGTGGTTATTCAACATGAGACACGATCCATTTGACATTTTGAATCATTTTTGGTACAGTCCGAAAAATTCATTTTCTGATGAAAAACGATGACTCCGGACCTGTCGAAGGTCCCCAAAATGGTCCATATCGATGAAATTTTAACATTTAATCTTTTGACTCCAAACGACTGTTGAATGTGAATTAAGTCTTTTTCAACTAAAATAAGTGTGTTTAAAGTCATTTATGTGCCTGAAATTGGTCAAAATTAAAGCTTTTGTGTAAGCAAAACTCTGTAAAAATGGCAATTTTGGTCACTCTGAGGGGTTAAAAAGTGGTTATTCAACATGAGGCACAATCTATTTGACATTTTGAATCATTTTTGGTATAGTCCGAAAAATTCATTTTCTGATGAAAAACGATGACTCCGGACCTGTCGAAGGTCCCCAAAATGGTCCATATCGATGAAATTTTAACATTTAATCTTTTGACTCCAAACGACTGTTGGATGTGAATTAGGACTTTTTCAACTAAAATAAGTGTGTTTAAAGTCATTTATGTGCCTGAAATTGGTCAAAATTGAAGCTTTTGAGTAAGCAAAACTCTGTAAAAATGGCAATTTTGGTCACTCTGAGTGGTTAAAAAGTGGTTATTCAACATGAGGCACGATCACTTTGGCATTTTGAATCATTTTTGATATAGTCCGAAAAATTCATTTTCTGATGAAAAACGATGACTCCGGACCTGTCGAACGTCCCCAAAATGGTCCATATCGATGAAATTTTAACATTTAATCTTTTGACTCCAAACGACTGTTGGATGTGAATTAAGTCTTTTTCAACTAAAATAAGTGTGTTTAAAGTCATTTATGTGCCTGAAATTGGTCAAAATTGAAGCTTTTGTGTAAGCAAAACTCTGTAAAAATGGCAATTTTGGTCACTCTGAGGGGTTAAAAAGTGGTTATTCAACATGAGGCACGATCCATTTCACATTTTGAATCATTTTTGGTATAGTCTGAAAAATTAATTTTCTGATAAAAACGATGACTCCGGACCTGTCGAATGTCCCCAAAATGGTCCATATCGATGAAATTTTAACATTTAATATTTTGACTCCAAACGACTGTTGGATGCGAATTAAGTCTTTTTCAACTAAAATACGTGTGTTTAAAGTCATTTATGTGCCTGAAATTGGTCAAAATTGAAGCTTTTGTGTAAGCAAAACTCTGTAAAAATGGCAATTTTGGTCACTCTGAGGGGTTAAAAAGTGGTTATTCAACATGAGGCACGATCCATTTCACATTTTGAATCATTTTTGGTATAGTTGAAGAATTCATTTTCTGATGAAAAACGATGACTCCGGACCTGTCGAACGTCCCCAAAATGGTCCATATCGATGAAATTTTAACATTTAATCTTTTGACTCCAAACGACTGTTGGATGTGAATTAAGTCTTTTTCAACTAAAATAAGTGTGTTTAAAGTCATTTATTTGCCTGAAATTGGTCAAAATTGAAGCTTTTGTGTAAGCAAAACTCTGTAAAAATGGCAATTTTGGTAACTCTGAGGGGTTAAAAAGTGGTTATTCAACATGAGGCACAATCTATTTGACATTTTGAATCATTTTTGGTATAGTCCGAAAAATTCATTTTCTGATGAAAAACGATGACTCCGGACCTGTCGAACGTCCCCAAAATGGTCCATATCGATGAAATTTTAACATTTAATCTTTTGACTCCAAACGACTGTTGGATGTGAATTATGACTTTCTCAACTAAAATAAGTGTGTTTAAAGTCCTTTATGTGCCTGAAATTGGTCAAAATTGAAGCTTTTGAGTAAGCAAAACTATGTAAAAATGGCAATTTTGGTCACTCTGAGGGGTTAAAAAGTCGTTATTCAACATGAGGCACGATCACTTTGGCATTTTGAATCATTTTTGATATAGTCCGAAAAATTCATTTTCTGATGAAAAACGATGACTCCGGACCTGTCGAACGTCCCCAAAATGGTCCATATCGATGAAATTTTAAAATTTAATCTTTTGACTCCAAACGACTGTTGAATGTGAATTAAGTCTTTTTCAACTAAAATAAGTGTGTTTAAAGTCATTTATGTGCCTGAAATTGGTCAAAATTGAAGCTTTTGTGTAAGCAAAACTCTGTAAAAATGGCAATTTTGGTCACTCTGAGGGGTTAAAAAGTGGTTATTCAACATGAGGCACAATCTATTTGACATTTTGAATCATTTTTGGTATAGTCCGAAAAATTCATTTTCTGATGAAAAACGATGACTCCGGACCTGTCGAAGGTCCCCAAAATGGTCCATATCGATGAAATTTTAACATTTAATCTTTTGACTCCAAACGACTGTTGGATGTGAATTAGGACTTTTTCAACTAAAATAAGTGTGTTTAAAGTCATTTATGTGCCTGAAATTGGTCAAAATTGAAGCTTTTGAGTAAGCAAAACTCTGTAAAAATGGCAATTTTGGTCACTCTTAGGGGTAAAAAGTCGTTATTCAACATGAGGCACGATCACTTTGGCATTTTGAATCATTTTTGATATAGTCCGAAAAATTCATTTTCTGATGAAAAACGATGACTCCGGACCTGTCGAACGTCCCCAAAATGGTCCATATCGATGAAATTTTAACATTTAATCTTTTGACTCCAAACGACTGTTGGATGTGAATTAAGTCTTTTTCAACTAAAATAAGTGTGTTTAAAGTCATTTATGTGCCTGAAATTGGTCAAAATGGAAGCTTTTGTGTAAGCAAAACTCTGTAAAAATGGCAATTTTGGTCACTCTGAGGGGTTAAAAAGTGGTTATTCAACATGAGGCACGATCCATTTCACATTTTGAATCATTTTTGGTATAGTCCGAAGAATTCATTTTCTGATGAAAAACGATGACTCCGGACCTGTCGAACGTCCCCAAAATGGTCCATATCGATGAAATTTTAACATTTAATCTTTTGACTCCAAACGACTGTTGGATGTGAATTAAGTCTTTTTCAACTAAAATAAGTGTGTTTAAAGTCATTTATTTGCCTGAAATTGGTCAAAATTGAAGCTTTTGTATAAGCAAAACTCTGTAAAAATGGCAATTTTGGTAACTCTGAGGGGTTAAAAAGTGGTTATTCAACATGAGGCACAATCTATTTGACATTTTGAATCATTTTTGGTATAGTCCGAAAAATTCATTTTCTGATGAAAAACGATGACTCCGGACCTGTCGAAGGTCCCCAAAATGGTCCATATCGATGAAATTTTAACATTTAATCTTTTGACTCCAAACGACTGTTGGATGTGAATTAAGTCTTTTTCAACTAAAATAAGTGTGTTTAAAGTCATTTATTTGCCTGAAATTGGTCAAAATTGAAGCTTTTGTGTAAGCAAAACTCTGTAAAAATGGCAATTTTGGTCACTCTGAGGGGTTAAAAAGTGGTTATTCAACATGAGGCACGATCCATTTGACATTTTGAATCATTTTATGTACAGTCCGAAAAATTCATTTTCTGATGAAAAACGATGACTCCGGACCTGTCGAACGTCCACAAAATGGTCCATATCGATGAAATTTTAACATTTAATCTTTTGACTCCAAACGACTGTTGAATGTGAATTAAGTCTTTTTCAACTAAAATAAGTGTGTTTAAAGTCATTTATGTGCCTGAAATTGGTCAAAATTGAAGCTTTTGTGTAAGCAAAACTCTGTAAAAATGGCAAATTTGGTCACTCTGAGGGGTTAAAAAGTGGTTATTCAACATGAGGCACGATCCATTTGACATTTTGAATCATTTTTGGTACAGTCCGAAAAATTCATTTTCTGATGAAAAACGATGACTCCGGACCTGTCGAACGTCCCCAAAATGGTCCATATCGATGAAATTTTAACATTTAATCTTTTGACTCCGAACGACTGTTGGATGTGAATTATGACTTTCTCAACTAAAATACGTGTGTTTAAAGTCATTTATGTGCCTGAAATTGGTCAAAATTGAAGCTTTTGTGTAAGCAAAACTCTGTAAAAATGGCAAATTTGGTCACTCTGAGGGGTTAAAAAGTGGTTATTCAACATGAGGCACGATCCATTTGACATTTTGAATCATTTTTGGTACAGTCCGAAAAATTCATTTTCTGATGAAAAACGATGACTCCGGACCTGTCGAACGTCCCCAAAATGGTCCATATCGATGAAATTTTAACATTTAATCTTTTGACTCCAAACGACTGTTGGATGTGAATTAAGTCTTTTTCAACTAAAATAAGTGTGTTTAAAGTCATTTATGTGCCTGAAATTGGTCAAAATTGAAGCTTTTGTGTAAGCAAAACTCTGTAAAAATGGCAATTTTGGTCACTCTGAGGGGTTAAAAAGTGGTTATTCAACATGAGGCACAATCTATTTGACATTTTGAATCATTTTTGGTATAGTCCGAAAAATTTATTTTCTGATGAAAAACGATGACTCCGGACCTGTCGAACGTCCCCAAAATGGTCCATATCGATGAAATTTTAACATTTAATCTTTTGACTCCAAACGACTGTTGGATGTGAATTAAGTCTTTTTCAACTAAAATAAGTGTGTTTAAAGTCATTTATGTGCCTGAAATTGGTCAAAATTGAAGCTTTTGTGTAAGCAAAACTCTGTAAAAATGGCAATTTTGGTCACTCTGAGGGGTTAAAAAGTGGTTATTCAACATGAGGCACGATCCATTTCACATTTTGAATCATTTTTGGTATAGTCTGAAAAATTAATTTTCTGATGAAAAACGATGACTCCGGACCTGTCGAATGTCCCCAAAATGGTCCATATCGATGAAATTTTAACATTTAATATTTTGACTACAAACGACTGTTGGATGCGAATTAAGTCTTTTTCAACTAAAATACGTGTGTTTAAAGTCATTTATGTGCCTGAAATTGGTCAAAATTGAAGCTTTTGTGTAAGCAAAACTCTGTAAAAATGGCAATTTTGGTCACTCTGAGGGGTTAAAAAGTGGTTATTCAACATGAGGCACAATCCATTTCACATTTTGAATCATTTTTGGTATAGTCCGAAGAATTCATTTTCTGATGAAAAACGATGACTCCGGACCTGTCGAACGTCCCCAAAATGGTCCATATCGATGAAATTTTAACATTTACTCTTTTGACTCCAAACGACTGTTGGATGTGAATTAAGTCTTTTTCAACTAAAATAAGTGTGTTTAAAGTCATTTATTTGCCTGAAATTGGTCAAAATTGAAGCTTTTGTGTAAGCAAAACTCTGTAAAAATGGCAATTTTGGTAACTCTGAGGGGTTAAAAAGTGGTTATTCAACATGAGGCACAATCTATTTGACATTTTGAATCATTTTTGGTATAGTCCGAAAAATTCATTTTCTGATGAAAAACGATGACTCCGGACCTGTCGAACGTCCCCAAAATGGTCCATATCGATGAAATTTTAACATTTAATCTTTTGACTCCAAACGACTGTTGGATGTGAATTATGACTTTCTCAACTAAAAATAAGTGTGTTTAAAGTCCTTTATGTGCCTGAAATTGGTCAAAATTGAAGCTTTTGAGTAAGCAAAACTATGTAAAAATGGCAATTTTGGTCACTCTGAGGGGTTAAAAAGTCGTTATTCAACATGAGGCACGATCACTTTGGCATTTTGAATCATTTTTGATATAGTCCGAAAAATTCATTTTCTGATGAAAAACGATGACTCCGGACCTGTCGAACGTCCCCAAAATGGTCCATATCAATGAAATTTTAACATTTAATCTTTTGACTCCAAACAACTGTTGAATGTGAATTAAGTCTTTTTCAACTAAAATAAGTGTGTTTAAAGTCATTTATGTGCCTGAAATTGGTCAAAATTGAAGCTTTTGTGTAAGCAAAACTCTGTAAAAATGGCAATTTTGGTCACTCTGAGGGGTTAAAAAGTGGTTATTTAACATGAGGCACAATCTATTTGACATTTTGAATCATTTTTGGTATAGTCCGAAAAATTCATTTTCTGATGAAAAACGATGACTCCGGACCTGTCGAAGGTCCCCAAAATGGTCCATATCGATGAAATTTTAACATTTAATCTTTTGACTCCAAACGACTGTTGTATGTGAATTAGGACTTTTTCAACTAAAATAAGTGTGTTTAAAGTCATTTATGTGCCTGAAATTGGTCAAAATTGAAGCTTTTGAGTAAGCAAAACTCTATAAAAATGGCAATTTTGGTCACTCTGAGGGGTAAAAAGTCGTTATTCAACATGAGGCACGATCACTTTGGCATTTTGAATCATTTTTGATATAGTCCGAAAAATTCATTTTCTGATGAAAAACGATGACTCCGGACCTGTCGAACGTCCCCAAAATGGTCCATATCGATGAAATTTTAACATTTATTCTTTTGACTCCAAACGACTGTTGGATGTGAATTAAGTCTTTTTCAACTAAAATAAGTGTGTTTAAAGTCATTTATGTGCCTGAAATTGGTCAAAATTGAAGCTTTTGTGTAAGCAAAACTCTGTAAAAATGGCAATTTTGGTCACTCTGAGGGGTTAAAAAGTGGTTATTCAACATGAGGCACGATCCATTTCACATTTTGAATCATTTTTGGTATAGTCCGAAGAATTCATTTTCTGATGAAAAACGATGACTCCGGACCTGTCGAACGTCCCCAAAATGGTCCATATCGATGAAATTTTAACATTTAATCTTTTGACTCCAAACGACTGTTGGATGTGAATTAAGTCTTTTTCAACTAAAATAAGTGTGTTTAAAGTCATTTATTTGCCTGAAATTGGTCAAAATTGAAGCTTTTGTATTAGCAAAACTCTGTAAAAATGGCAATTTTGGTAACTCTGAGGGGTTAAAAAGTGGTTATTCAACATGAGGCACAATCTATTTGACATTTTGAATCATTTTTGGTATAGTCCGAAAAATTCATTTTCTGATGAAAAACGATGACTCCGGACCTGTCGAAGGTCCCCAAAATGGTCCATATCGATGAAATTTTAACATTTAATCTTTTGACTCCAAACGACTGTTGGATGTGAATTAAGTCTTTTTCAACTAAAATAAGTGTGTTTAAAGTCATTTATGTGCCTGAAATTGGTCAAAATTGAAGCTTTTGTGTAAGCAAAACTCTGTAAAAATGGCAATTTTGGTCACTCTGAGGGGTTAAAAAGTGGTTATTCAACATGAGGCACAATCTATTTGACATTTTGAATCATTTTTGGTATAGTCCGAAAAATTCATTTTCTGATGAAAAACGATGACTCCGGACCTGTCGAACGTCCCCAAAATGGTCCATATCGATGAAATTTTAACATTTAATCTTTTGACTCCAAACGACTGTTGGATGTGAATTATGACTTTCTCAACTAAAATAAGTGTGTTTAAAGTCATTTATGTGCCTGAAATTGGTCAAAATTGAAGCTTTTGTGTAAGCAAAACTCTGTAAAAATGGCAATTTTGGTCACTCTGAGGGGTTAAAAAGTGGTTATTCAACATGAGACACGATAAATTTGACATTTTGAATCATTTTATGTACAGTCCGAAAAATTCATTTTCTGATGAAAAACGATGACTCCGGACCTGTCGAACGTCCCCAAAATGGTCCATATCGATGAAATTTTAACATTTAATCTTTTGACTCCAAACGACTGTTGAATGTGAATTAAGTCTTTTTCAACTAAAATAAGTGTGTTTAAAGTCATCTATGTGCCTGAAATTGGTCAAAATTGAAGCTTTTGTGTAAGCAAAACTCTGTAAAAATGGCAAATTTTGTCACTCTGAGGGGTTAAAAAGTGGTTATTCAACATGAGGCACGATCCATTTGACATTTTGAATCATTTTTGGTATAGTCCGAAGAATTCATTTTCTGATGAAAAACGATGACTCCGGACCTGTCGAACGTCCCCAAAATGGTCCATATCGATGAAATTTTAACATTTAATCTTTTGACTCCAAACGACTTTTGGATGTGAATTAAGTCTTTTTCAACTAAAATAAGTGTGTTTAAAGTCATTTATTTGCCTGAAATTGGTCAAAATTGAAGCTTTTGTGTAAGCAAAACTCTGTAAAAATGGCAATTTTGGTAACTCTGAGGGGTTAAAAAGTGGTTATTCAACATGAGGCACAATCTATTTGACATTTTGAATCATTTTTGGTATAGTCCGAAAAATTCATTTTCTGATGAAAAACGATGACTCCGGACCTGTCGAACGTCCCCAAAATGGTCCATATCGATGAAATTTTAACATTTAATCTTTTGACTCCAAACGACTGTTGGATGTGAATTATGACTTTCTCAACTAAAATAAGTGTGTTTAAAGTCCTTTATGTGCCTGAAATTGGTCAAAATTGAAGCTATTGAGTAAGCAAAACTCTGTAAAAATGGCAATTTTGGTCACTCTGAGGGGTTAAAAAGTCGTTATTCAACATGAGGCACGATCACTTTGGCATTTTGAATCATTTTTGATATAGTCCAAAAAATTCATTTTCTAATGAAAAACGATGACTCCGGACCTGTCGAACGTCCCCAAAATGGTCCATATCGATGAAATTTTAACATTTAATCTTTTGACTCCAAACGACTGTTGAATGTGAATTAAGTCTTTTTCAACTAAAATAAGTGTGTTTAAAGTCATTTATGTGCCTGAAATTGGTCAAAATTGAAGCTTTTGTGTAAGCAAAACTCTGTAAAAATGGCAATTTTGGTCACTCTGAGGGGTTAAAAAGTGGTTATTCAACATGAGGCACGATCCATTTGACATTTTGAATCATTTTATGTACAGTCCGAAAAATTCATTTTCTGATGAAAAACGATGACTCCGGACCTGTCGAACGTCCCCAAAATGGTCCATATCGATGAAATTTTAACATTTAATCTTTTGACTCCAAACGACTGTTGAATGTGAATTAAGTCTTTTTCAACTAAAATAAGTGTGTTTAAAGTCATTTATGTGCCTGAAATTGGTAAAAAATTGAAGCTTTTGTGTAAGCAAAACTCTGTAAAAATTGCAAATTTGGTTACTCTGAGGGGTTAAAAAGTGGTTATTCAACATGAGGCACGATCCATTTGACATTTTGAATCATTTTTGGTACAGTCCGAAAAATTCATTTTCTGATGAAAAACGATGACACCGGACCTGTCGAACGTCCCCAAAATGGTCCATATCGATGAAATTTTAACATTTAATCTTTTGACTCCAAACGACTGTTGGATGTGAATTAAGTCTTTTTCAACTAAAATAAGTGTGTTTAAAGTCATTTATGTGCCTGAAATTGGTCAAAATTGAAGCTTTTGTGTAAGCAAAACTCTGTAAAAATGGCAATTTTGGTCACTCTGAGGGGTTAAAAAGTGGTTATTCAACATGAGGCACAATCTATTTGACATTTTGAATCATTTTTGGTATAGTCCGAAAAATTCATTTTCTGATGAAAAACGATGACTCCGGACCTGTCGAAGGTCCCCAAAATGGTCCATATCGATGAAATTTTAACATTTAATCTTTTGACTCCAAACGACTGTTGGATGTGAATTAGGACTTTTTCAACTAAAATAAGTGTGTTTAAAGTCATTTATGTGCCTGAAATTGGTCAAAATTGAAGCTTTTGAGTAAGCAAAACTCTGTAAAAATGGCAATTTTGGTCACTCTGAGGGGTTAAAAAGTGGTTATTCAACATGAGGCACGATCCATTTCACATTTTGAATCATTTTTGGTATAGTCTGAAAAATTAATTTTCTGATGAAAAACGATGACTCCGGACCTGTCGAATGTCCCCAAAATGGTCCATATCGATGAAATTTTAACATTTAATATTTTGACTCCAAACGACTTTTGGATGTGAATTAAGTCTTTTTCAACTAAAATAAGTGTGTTTAAAGTCATTTATTTGCCTGAAATTGGTCAAAATTGAAGCTTTTGTGTAAGCAAAACTCTGTAAAAATGGCAATTTTGGTAACTCTGAGGGGTTAAAAAGTGGTTATTCAACATGAGGCACAATCTATTTGACATTTTGAATCATTTTTGGTATAGTCCGAAAAATTCATTTTCTGATGAAAAACGATGACTCCGGACCTGTCGAACGTCCCCAAAATGGTCCATATCAATGAAATTTTAACATTTAATCTTTTGACTCCAAACGACTGTTGGATGTGAATTATGACTTTCTCAACTAAAATAAGTGTGTTTAAAGTCCTTTATGTGCCTGAAATTGGTCAAAATTGAAGCTTTTGAGTAAGCAAAACTCTGTAAAAATGGCAATTTTGGTCACTCTGAGGGGTTAAAAAGTCGTTATTCAACATGAGGCACGATCACTTTGGCATTTTGAATCATTTTTGATATAGTCCAAAAAATTCATTTTCTGATGAAAAACGATGACTCCGGACCTGTCGAACGTCCCCAAAATGGTCCATATCGATGAAATTTTAACATTTAATCTTTTGACTCCAAACGACTGTTGAATGTGAATTAAGTCTTTTTCAACTAAAATAAGTGTGTTTAAAGTCATTTATGTGCCTGAAATTGGTCAAAATTGAAGCTTTTGTGTAAGCAAAACTCTGTAAAAATGGCAATTTTGGTCACTCTGAGGGGTTAAAAAGTCGTTATTCAACATGAGGCACGATCACTTTGGCATTTTGAATCATTTTTGATATAGTCCGAAAAATTCATTTTCTGATGAAAAACGATGACTCCGGACCTGTCGAACGTCCCCAAAATGGTCCATATCGATGAAATTTTAAAATTTAATCTTTTGACTCCAAACGACTGTTGAATGTGAATTAAGTCTTTTTCAACTAAAATAAGTGTGTTTAAAGTCATTTATGTGCCTGAAATTGGTCAAAATTGAAGCTTTTGTGTAAGCAAAACTCTGTAAAAATGGCAATTTTGGTCACTCTGAGGGGTTAAAAAGTGGTTATTCAACATGAGGCACAATCTATTTGACATTTTGAATCATTTTTGGTATAGTCCGAAAAATTCATTTTCTGATGAAAAACGATGACTCCGGACCTGTCGAAGGTCCCCAAAATGGTCCATATCGATGAAATTTTAACATTTAATCTTTTGACTCCAAACGACTGTTGGATGTGAATTAGGACTTTTTCAACTAAAATAAGTGTGTTTAAAGTCATTTATGTGCCTGAAATTGGTCAAAATTGAAGCTTTTGAGTAAGCAAAACTCTGTAAAAATGGCAATTTTGGTCACTCTTAGGGGTAAAAAGTCGTTATTCAACATGAGGCACGATCACTTTGGCATTTTGAATCATTTTTGATATAGTCCGAAAAATTCATTTTCTGATGAAAAACGATGACTCCGGACCTGTCGAACGTCCCCAAAATGGTCCATATCGATGAAATTTTAACATTTAATCTTTTGACTCCAAACGACTGTTGGATGTGAATTAAGTCTTTTTCAACTAAAATAAGTGTGTTTAAAGTCATTTATGTGCCTGAAATTGGTCAAAATTGAAGCTTTTGTGTAAGCAAAACTCTGTAAAAATGGCAATTTTGGTCACTCTGAGGGGTTAAAAAGTGGTTATTCAACATGAGGCACGATCCATTTCACATTTTGAATCATTTTTGGTATAGTCCGAAGAATTCATTTTCTGATGAAAAACGATGACTCCGGACCTGTCGAACGTCCCCAAAATGGTCCATATCGATGAAATTTTAACATTTAATCTTTTGACTCCAAACGACTGTTGGATGTGAATTAAGTCTTTTTCAACTAAAATAAGTGTGTTTAAAGTCATTTATTTGCCTGAAATTGGTCAAAATTGAAGCTTTTGTATAAGCAAAACTCTGTAAAAATGGCAATTTTGGTAACTCTGAGGGGTTAAAAAGTGGTTATTCAACATGAGGCACAATCTATTTGACATTTTGAATCATTTTTGGTATAGTCCGAAAAATTCATTTTCTGATGAAAAACGATGACTCCGGACCTGTCGAAGGTCCCCAAAATGGTCCATATCGATGAAATTTTAACATTTAATCTTTTGACTCCAAACGACTGTTGGATGTGAATTAGGACTTTTTCAACTAAAATAAGTGTGTTTAAAGTCATTTATGTGCCTGAAATTGGTCAAAATTGAAGCTTTTGTGTAAGCAAAACTCTGTAAAAATGGCAATTTTGGTCACTCTGAGGGGTTAAAAAGTGGTTATTCAACATGAGGCACGATCCATTTGACATTTTGAATCATTTTATGTACAGTCCGAAAAATTCATTTTCCGATGAAAAACGATGACTCCGGACCTGTCGAACGTCCACAAAATGGTCCATATCGATGAAATTTTAACATTTAATCTTTTGACTCCAAACGACTGTTGAATGTGAATTAAGTCTTTTTCAACTAAAATAAGTGTGTTTAAAGTCATTTATGTGCCTGAAATTGGTCAAAATTGAAGCTTTTGTGTAAGCAAAACTCTGTAAAAATGGCAAATTTGGTCACTCTGAGGGGTTAAAAAGTGGTTATTCAACATGAGGCACGATCCATTTGACATTTTGAATCATTTTTGGTACAGTCCGAAAAATTCATTTTCTGATGAAAAACGATGACTCCGGACCTGTCGAACGTCCCCAAAATGGTCCATATCGATGAAATTTTAACATTTAATCTTTTGACTCCGAACGACTGTTGGATGTGAATTATGACTTTCTCAACTAAAATACGTGTGTTTAAAGTCATTTATGTGCCTGAAATTGGTCAAAATTGAAGCTTTTGTGTAAGCAAAACTCTGTAAAAATGGCAAATTTGGTCACTCTGAGGGGTTAAAAAGTGGTTATTCAACATGAGGCACGATCCATTTGACATTTTGAATCATTTTTGGTACAGTCCGAAAAATTCATTTTCTGATGAAAAACGATGACTCCGGACCTGTCGAAGGTCCCCAAAATGGTCCATATCGATGAAATTTTAACATTTAATCTTTTGACTCCAAACGACTGTTGGATGTGAATTAAGTCTTTTTCAACTAAAATAAGTGTGTTTAAAGTCATTTATTTGCCTGAAATTGGTCAAAATTGAAGCTTTTGTGTAAGCAAAACTCTGTAAAAATGGCAATTTTGGTCACTCTGAGGGGTTAAAAAGTGGTTATTCAACATGAGGCACGATCCATTTGACATTTTGAATCATTTTATGTACAGTCCGAAAAATTCATTTTCTGATGAAAAACGATGACTCCGGACCTGTCGAACGTCCACAAAATGGTCCATATCGATGAAATTTTAACATTTAATCTTTTGACTCCAAACGACTGTTGAATGTGAATTAAGTCTTTTTCAACTAAAATAAGTGTGTTTAAAGTCATTTATGTGCCTGAAATTGGTCAAAATTGAAGCTTTTGTGTAAGCAAAACTCTGTAAAAATGGCAAATTTGGTCACTCTGAGGGGTTAAAAAGTGGTTATTCAACATGAGGCACGATCCATTTGACATTTTGAATCATTTTTGGTACAGTCCGAAAAATTCATTTTCTGATGAAAAACGATGACTCCGGACCTGTCGAACGTCCCCAAAATGGTCCATATCGATGAAATTTTAACATTTAATCTTTTGACTCCGAACGACTGTTGGATGTGAATTATGACTTTCTCAACTAAAATACGTGTGTTTAAAGTCATTTATGTGCCTGAAATTGGTCAAAATTGAAGCTTTTGTGTAAGCAAAACTCTGTAAAAATGGCAAATTTGGTCACTCTGAGGGGTTAAAAAGTGGTTATTCAACATGAGGCACGATCCATTTGACATTTTGAATCATTTTTGGTACAGTCCGAAAAATTCATTTTCTGATGAAAAACGATGACTCCGGACCTGTCGAACGTCCCCAAAATGGTCCATATCGATGAAATTTTAACATTTAATCTTTTGACTCCAAACGACTGTTGGATGTGAATTAAGTCTTTTTCAACTAAAATAAGTGTGTTTAAAGTCATTTATGTGCCTGAAATTGGTCAAAATTGAAGCTTTTGTGTAAGCAAAACTCTGTAAAAATGGCAATTTTGGTCACTCTGAGGGGTTAAAAAGTGGTTATTCAACATGAGGCACAATCTATTTGACATTTTGAATCATTTTTGGTATAGTCCGAAAAATTTATTTTCTGATGAAAAACGATGACTCCGGACCTGTCGAACGTCCCCAAAATGGTCCATATCGATGAAATTTTAACATTTAATCTTTTGACTCCAAACGACTGTTGGATGTGAATTAAGTCTTTTTCAACTAAAATAAGTGTGTTTAAAGTCATTTATGTGCCTGAAATTGGTCAAAATTGAAGCTTTTGTGTAAGCAAAACTCTGTAAAAATGGCAATTTTGGTCACTCTGAGGGGTTAAAAAGTGGTTATTCAACATGAGGCACGATCCATTTCACATTTTGAATCATTTTTGGTATAGTCTGAAAAATTAATTTTCTGATGAAAAACGATGACTCCGGACCTGTCGAATGTCCCCAAAATGGTCCATATCGATGAAATTTTAACATTTAATATTTTGACTCCAAACGACTGTTGGATGCGAATTAAGTCTTTTTCAACTAAAATACGTGTGTTTAAAGTCATTTATGTGCCTGAAATTGGTCAAAATTGAAGCTTTTGTGTAAGCAAAACTCTGTAAAAATGGCAATTTTGGTCACTCTGAGGGGTTAAAAAGTGGTTATTCAACATGAGGCACAATCCATTTCACATTTTGAATCATTTTTGGTATAGTCCGAAGAATTCATTTTCTGATGAAAAACGATGACTCCGGACCTGTCGAACGTCCCCAAAATGGTCCATATCGATGAAATTTTAACATTTAATCTTTTGACTCCAAACGACTGTTGGATGTGAATTAAGTCTTTTTCAACTAAAATAAGTGTGTTTAAAGTCATTTATTTGCCTGAAATTGGTCAAAATTGAAGCTTTTGTGTAAGCAAAACTCTGTAAAAATGGCAATTTTGGTAACTCTGAGGGGTTAAAAAGTGGTTATTCAACATGAGGCACAATCTATTTGACATTTTGAATCATTTTTGGTATAGTCCGAAAAATTCATTTTCTGATGAAAAACGATGACTCCGGACCTGTCGAACGTCCCCAAAATGGTCCATATCGATGAAATTTTAACATTTAATCTTTTGACTCCAAACGACTGTTGGATGTGAATTATGACTTTCTCAACTAAAATAAGTGTGTTTAAAGTCCTTTATGTGCCTGAAATTGGTCAAAATTGAAGCTTTTGAGTAAGCAAAACTATGTAAAAATGGCAATTTTGGTCACTCTGAGGGGTTAAAAAGTCGTTATTCAACATGAGGCACGATCACTTTGGCATTTTGAATCATTTTTGATATAGTCCGAAAAATTCATTTTCTGATGAAAAACGATGACTCCGGACCTGTCGAACGTCCCCAAAATGGTCCATATCGATGAAATTTTAACATTTAATCTTTTGACTCCAAACGACTGTTGAATGTGAATTAAGTCTTTTTCAACTAAAATAAGTGTGTTTAAAGTCATTTATGTGCCTGAAATTGGTCAAAATTGAAGCTTTTGTGTAAGCAAAACTCTGTAAAAATGGCAATTTTGGTCACTCTGAGGGGTTAAAAAGTGGTTATTTAACATGAGGCACAATCTATTTGACATTTTGAATCATTTTTGGTATAGTCCGAAAAATTCATTTTCTGATGAAAAACGATGACTCCGGACCTGTCGAAGGTCCCCAAAATGGTCCATATCGATGAAATTTTAACATTTAATCTTTTGACTCCAAACGACTGTTGTATGTGAATTAGGACTTTTTCAACTAAAATAAGTGTGTTTAAAGTCATTTATGTGCCTGAAATTGGTCAAAATTGAAGCTTTTGAGTAAGCAAAACTCTATAAAAATGGCAATTTTGGTCACTCTGAGGGGTAAAAAGTCGTTATTCAACATGAGGCACGATCACTTTGGCATTTTGAATCATTTTTGATATAGTCCGAAAAATTCATTTTCTGATGAAAAACGATGACTCCGGACCTGTCGAACGTCCCCAAAATGGTCCATATCGATGAAATTTTAACATTTAATCTTTTGACTCCAAACGACTGTTGGATGTGAATTAAGTCTTTTTCAACTAAAATAAGTGTGTTTAAAGTCATTTATGTGCCTGAAATTGGTCAAAATTGAAGCTTTTGTGTAAGCAAAACTCTGTAAAAATGGCAATTTTGGTCACTCTGAGGGGTTAAAAAGTGGTTATTCAACATGAGGCACGATCCATTTCACATTTTGAATCATTTTTGGTATAGTCCGAAGAATTCATTTTCTGATGAAAAACGATGACTCCGGACCTGTCGAACGTCCCCAAAATGGTCCATATCGATGAAATTTTAACATTTAATCTTTTGACTCCAAACGACTGTTGGATGTGAATTAAGTCTTTTTCAACTAAAATAAGTGTGTTTAAAGTCATTTATTTGCCTGAAATTGGTCAAAATTGAAGCTTTTGTATTAGCAAAACTCTGTAAAAATGGCAATTTTGGTAACTCTGAGGGGTTAAAAAGTGGTTATTCAACATGAGGCACAATCTATTTGACATTTTGAATCATTTTTGGTATAGTCCGAAAAATTCATTTTCTGATGAAAAACGATGACTCCGGACCTGTCGAAGGTCCCCAAAATGGTCCATATCGATGAAATTTTAACATTTAATCTTTTGACTCCAAACGACTGTTGGATGTGAATTAAGTCTTTTTCAACTAAAATAAGTGTGTTTAAAGTCATTTATGTGCCTGAAATTGGTCAAAATTGAAGCTTTTGTGTAAGCAAAACTCTGTAAAAATGGCAATTTTGGTCACTCTGAGGGGTTAAAAAGTGGTTATTCAACATGAGGCACAATCTATTTGACATTTTGAATCATTTTTGGTATAGTCCGAAAAATTCATTTTCTGATGAAAAACGATGACTCCGGACCTGTCGAACGTCCCCAAAATGGTCCATATCGATGAAATTTTAACATTTAATCTTTTGACTCCAAACGACTGTTGGATGTGAATTATGACTTTCTCAACTAAAATAAGTGTGTTTAAAGTCATTTATGTGCCTGAAATTGGTCAAAATTGAAGCTTTTGTGTAAGCAAAACTCTGTAAAAATGGCAATTTTGGTCACTCTGAGGGGTTAAAAAGTGGTTATTCAACATGAGGCACAATCTATTTGACATTTTGAATCATTTTTGGTATAGTCCGAAAAATTCATTTTCTGATGAAAAACGATGACTCCGGACCTGTCGAACGTCCCCAAAATGGTCCATATCGATGAAATTTTAACATTTAATCTTTTGACTCCAAACGACTGTTGGATGTGAATTATGACTTTCTCAACTAAAATAAGTGTGTTTAAAGTCCTTTATGTGCCTGAAATTGGTCAAAATTGAAGCTATTGAGTAAGCAAAACTCTGTAAAAATGGCAATTTTGGTCACTCTGAGGGGTTAAAAAGTCGTTATTCAACATGAGGCACGATCACTTTGGCATTTTGAATCATTTTTGATATAGTCCAAAAAATTCATTTTCTAATGAAAAACGATGACTCCGGACCTGTCGAACGTCCCCAAAATGGTCCATATCGATGAAATTTTAACATTTAATCTTTTGACTCCAAACGACTGTTGAATGTGAATTAAGTCTTTTTCAACTAAAATAAGTGTGTTTAAAGTCATTTATGTGCCTGAAATTGGTCAAAATTGAAGCTTTTGTGTAAGCAAAACTCTGTAAAAATGGCAATTTTGGTCACTCTGAGGGGTTAAAAAGTGGTTATTCAACATGAGGCACGATCCATTTGACATTTTGAATCATTTTATGTACAGTCCGAAAAATTCATTTTCTGATGAAAAACGATGACTCCGGACCTGTCGAACGTCCCCAAAATGGTCCATATCGATGAAATTTTAACATTTAATCTTTTGACTCCAAACGACTGTTGAATGTGAATTAAGTCTTTTTCAACTAAAATAAGTGTGTTTAAAGTCATTTATGTGCCTGAAATTGGTAAAAAATTGAAGCTTTTGTGTAAGCAAAACTCTGTAAAAATTGCAAATTTGGTCACTCTGAGGGGTTAAAAAGTGGTTATTCAACATGAGGCACGATCCATTTGACATTTTGAATCATTTTTGGTACAGTCCGAAAAATTCATTTTCTGATGAAAAACGATGACTCCGGACCTGTCGAACGTCCCCAAAATGGTCCATATCGATGAAATTTTAACATTTAATCTTTTGACTCCAAACGACTGTTGGATGTGAATTAAGTCTTTTTCAACTAAAATAAGTGTGTTTAAAGTCATTTATGTGCCTGAAATTGGTCAAAATTGAAGCTTTTGTGTAAGCAAAACTCTGTAAAAATGGCAATTTTGGTCACTCTGAGGGGTTAAAAAGTGGTTATTCAACATGAGGCACAATCTATTTGACATTTTGAATCATTTTTGGTATAGTCCGAAAAATTCATTTTCTGATGAAAAACGATGACTCCGGACCTGTCGAAGGTCCCCAAAATGGTCCATATCGATGAAATTTTAACATTTAATCTTTTGACTCCAAACGACTGTTGGATGTGAATTAAGTCTTTTTCAACTAAAATAAGTGTGTTTAAAGTCATTTATGTGCCTGAAATTGGTCAAAATTGAAGCTTTTGTGTAAGCAAAACTCTGTAAAAATGGCAATTTTGGTCACTCTGAGGGGTTAAAAAGTGGTTATTCAACATGAGGCACAATCTATTTGACATTTTGAATCATTTTTGGTATAGTCCGAAAAATTCATTTTCTGATGAAAAACGATGACTCCGGACCTGTCGAACGTCCCCAAAATGGTCCATATCGATGAAATTTTAACATTTAATCTTTTGACTCCAAACGACTGTTGGATGTGAATTATGACTTTCTCAACTAAAATAAGTGTGTTTAAAGTCATTTATGTGCCTGAAATTGGTCAAAATTGAAGCTTTTGTGTAAGCAAAACTCTGTAAAAATGGCAATTTTGGTCACTCTGAGGGGTTAAAAAGTGGTTATTCAACATGAGACACGATAAATTTGACATTTTGAATCATTTTATGTACAGTCCGAAAAATTCATTTTCTGATGAAAAACGATGACTCCGGACCTGTCGAACGTCCCCAAAATGGTCCATATCGATGAAATTTTAACATTTAATCTTTTGACTCCAAACGACTGTTGAATGTGAATTAAGTCTTTTTCAACTAAAATAAGTGTGTTTAAAGTCATTTATGTGCCTGAAATTGGTCAAAATTGAAGCTTTTGTGTAAGCAAAACTCTGTAAAAATGGCAAATTTTGTCACTCTGAGGGGTTAAAAAGTGGTTATTCAACATGAGGCACGATCCATTTGACATTTTGAATCATTTTTGGTATAGTCCGAAGAATTCATTTTCTGATGAAAAACGATGACTCCGGACCTGTCGAACGTCCCCAAAATGGTCCATATCGATGAAATTTTAACATTTAATCTTTTGACTCCAAACGACTTTTGGATGTGAATTAAGTCTTTTTCAACTAAAATAAGTGTGTTTAAAGTCATTTATTTGCCTGAAATTGGTCAAAATTGAAGCTTTTGTGTAAGCAAAACTCTGTAAAAATGGCAATTTTGGTCACTCTGAGGGGTTAAAAAGTCGTTATTCAACATGAGGCACGATCACTTTGGCATTTTGAATCATTTTTGATATAGTCCAAAAAATTCATTTTCTAATGAAAAACGATGACTCCGGACCTGTCGAACGTCCCCAAAATGGTCCATATCGATGAAATTTTAACATTTAATCTTTTGACTCCAAACGACTGTTGAATGTGAATTAAGTCTTTTTCAACTAAAATAAGTGTGTTTAAAGTCATTTATGTGCCTGAAATTGGTCAAAATTGAAGCTTTTGTGTAAGCAAAACTCTGTAAAAATGGCAATTTTGGTCACTCTGAGGGGTTAAAAAGTGGTTATTCAACATGAGGCACGATCCATTTGACATTTTGAATCATTTTTGGTACAGTCCGAAAAATTCATTTTCTGATGAAAAACGATGACACCGGACCTGTCGAACGTCCCCAAAATGGTCCATATCGATGAAATTTTAACATTTAATCTTTTGACTCCAAACGACTGTTGGATGTGAATTAAGTCTTTTTCAACTAAAATAAGTGTGTTTAAAGTCATTTATGTGCCTGAAATTGGTCAAAATTGAAGCTTTTGTGTAAGCAAAACTCTGTAAAAATGGCAATTTTGGTCACTCTGAGGGGTTAAAAAGTGGTTATTCAACATGAGGCACAATCTATTTGACATTTTGAATCATTTTTGGTATAGTCCGAAAAATTCATTTTCTGATGAAAAACGATGACTCCGGACCTGTCGAAGGTCCCCAAAATGGTCCATATCGATGAAATTTTAACATTTAATCTTTTGACTCCAAACGACTGTTGGATGTGAATTAGGACTTTTTCAACTAAAATAAGTGTGTTTAAAGTCATTTATGTGCCTGAAATTGGTCAAAATTGAAGCTTTTGAGTAAGCAAAACTCTGTAAAAATGGCAATTTTGGTCACTCTGAGGGGTTAAAAAGTGGTTATTCAACATGAGGCACGATCCATTTCACATTTTGAATCATTTTTGGTATAGTCTGAAAAATTAATTTTCTGATGAAAAACGATGACTCCGGACCTGTCGAATGTCCCCAAAATGGTCCATATCGATGAAATTTTAACATTTAATATTTTGACTCCAAACGACTTTTGGATGTGAATTAAGTCTTTTTCAACTAAAATAAGTGTGTTTAAAGTCATTTATTTGCCTGAAATTGGTCAAAATTGAAGCTTTTGTGTAAGCAAAACTCTGTAAAAATGGCAATTTTGGTAACTCTGAGGGGTTAAAAAGTGGTTATTCAACATGAGGCACAATCTATTTGACATTTTGAATCATTTTTGGTATAGTCCGAAAAATTCATTTTCTGATGAAAAACGATGACTCCGGACCTGTCGAACGTCCCCAAAATGGTCCATATCAATGAAATTTTAACATTTAATCTTTTGACTCCAAACGACTGTTGGATGTGAATTATGACTTTCTCAACTAAAATAAGTGTGTTTAAAGTCCTTTATGTGCCTGAAATTGGTCAAAATTGAAGCTTTTGAGTAAGCAAAACTCTGTAAAAATGGCAATTTTGGTCACTCTGAGGGGTTAAAAAGTCGTTATTCAACATGAGGCACGATCACTTTGGCATTTTGAATCATTTTTGATATAGTCCAAAAAATTCATTTTCTGATGAAAAACGATGACTCCGGACCTGTCGAACGTCCCCAAAATGGTCCATATCGATGAAATTTTAACATTTAATCTTTTGACTCCAAACGACTGTTGAATGTGAATTAAGTCTTTTTCAACTAAAATAAGTGTGTTTAAAGTCATTTATGTGCCTGAAATTGGTCAAAATTGAAGCTTTTGTGTAAGCAAAACTCTGTAAAAATGGCAATTTTGGTCACTCTGAGGGGTTAAAAAGTGGTTATTCAACATGAGGCACGATCCATTTGACATTTTGAATCATTTTATGTACAGTCCGAAAAATTCATTTTCTGATGAAAAACGATGACTCCGGACCTGTCGAACGTCCCCAAAATGGTCCATATCGATGAAATTTTAACATTTAATCTTTTGACTCCAAACGACTGTTGAATGTGAATTAAGTCTTTTTCAACTAAAATAAGTGTGTTTAAAGTCATTTATGTGCCTGAAATTGGTAAAAAATTGAAGCTTTTGTGTAAGCAAAACTCTGTAAAAATTGCAAATTTGGTCACTCTGAGGGGTTAAAAAGTGGTTATTCAACATGAGGCACGATCCATTTGACATTTTGAATCATTTTTGGTACAGTCCGAAAAATTCATTTTCTGATGAAAAACGATGACTCCGGACCTGTCGAACGTCCCCAAAATGGTCCATATCGATGAAATTTTAACATTTAATCTTTTGACTCCAAACGACTGTTGGATGTGAATTAAGTCTTTTTCAACTAAAATAAGTGTGTTTAAAGTCATTTATGTGCCTGAAATTGGTCAAAATTGAAGCTTTTGTGTAAGCAAAACTCTGTAAAAATGGCAATTTTGGTCACTCTGAGGGGTTAAAAAGTGGTTATTCAACATGAGGCACAATCTATTTGACATTTTGAATCATTTTTGGTATAGTCCGAAAAATTCATTTTCTGATGAAAAACGATGACTCCGGACCTGTCGAAGGTCCCCAAAATGGTCCATATCGATGAAATTTTAACATTTAATCTTTTGACTCCAAACGACTGTTGGATGTGAATTAAGTCTTTTTCAACTAAAATAAGTGTGTTTAAAGTCATTTATGTGCCTGAAATTGGTCAAAATTGAAGCTTTTGTGTAAGCAAAACTCTGTAAAAATGGCAATTTTGGTCACTCTGAGGGGTTAAAAAGTGGTTATTCAACATGAGGCACAATCTATTTGACATTTTGAATCATTTTTGGTATAGTCCGAAAAATTCATTTTCTGATGAAAAACGATGACTCCGGACCTGTCGAACGTCCCCAAAATGGTCCATATCGATGAAATTTTAACATTTAATCTTTTGACTCCAAACGACTGTTGGATGTGAATTATGACTTTCTCAACTAAAATAAGTGTGTTTAAAGTCATTTATGTGCCTGAAATTGGTCAAAATTGAAGCTTTTGTGTAAGCAAAACTCTGTAAAAATGGCAATTTTGGTCACTCTGAGGGGTTAAAAAGTGGTTATTCAACATGAGACACGATAAATTTGACATTTTGAATCATTTTATGTACAGTCCGAAAAATTCATTTTCTGATGAAAAACGATGACTCCGGACCTGTCGAACGTCCCCAAAATGGTCCATATCGATGAAATTTTAACATTTAATCTTTTGACTCCAAACGACTGTTGAATGTGAATTAAGTCTTTTTCAACTAAAATAAGTGTGTTTAAAGTCATTTATGTGCCTGAAATTGGTCAAAATTGAAGCTTTTGTGTAAGCAAAACTCTGTAAAAATGGCAAATTTTGTCACTCTGAGGGGTTAAAAAGTGGTTATTCAACATGAGGCACGATCCATTTGACATTTTGAATCATTTTTGGTATAGTCCGAAGAATTCATTTTCTGATGAAAAACGATGACTCCGGACCTGTCGAACGTCCCCAAAATGGTCCATATCGATGAAATTTTAACATTTAATCTTTTGACTCCAAACGACTTTTGGATGTGAATTAAGTCTTTTTCAACTAAAATAAGTGTGTTTAAAGTCATTTATTTGCCTGAAATTGGTCAAAATTGAAGCTTTTGTGTAAGCAAAACTCTGTAAAAATGGCAATTTTGGTCACTCTGAGGGGTTAAAAAGTCGTTATTCAACATGAGGCACGATCACTTTGGCATTTTGAATCATTTTTGATATAGTCCAAAAAATTCATTTTCTAATGAAAAACGATGACTCCGGACCTGTCGAACGTCCCCAAAATGGTCCATATCGATGAAATTTTAACATTTAATCTTTTGACTCCAAACGACTGTTGAATGTGAATTAAGTCTTTTTCAACTAAAATAAGTGTGTTTAAAGTCATTTATGTGCCTGAAATTGGTCAAAATTGAAGCTTTTGTGTAAGCAAAACTCTGTAAAAATGGCAATTTTGGTCACTCTGAGGGGTTAAAAAGTGGTTATTCAACATGAGGCACGATCCATTTGACATTTTGAATCATTTTTGGTACAGTCCGAAAAA
The DNA here is from genome assembly GCF_964263255.1 of Lissotriton vulgaris. Taxonomy (NCBI): domain Eukaryota; kingdom Metazoa; phylum Chordata; class Amphibia; order Caudata; family Salamandridae; genus Lissotriton; species Lissotriton vulgaris. The sequence continues at coordinate 52,618 of NW_028251440.1, forward strand.
TTCATTTTCTGATGAAAAACGATGACACCGGACCTGTCGAACGTCCCCAAAATGGTCCATATCGATGAAATTTTAACATTTAATCTTTTGACTCCAAACGACTGTTGGATGTGAATTAAGTCTTTTTCAACTAAAATAAGTGTGTTTAAAGTCATTTATGTGCCTGAAATTGGTCAAAATTGAAGCTTTTGTGTAAGCAAAACTCTGTAAAAATGGCAATTTTGGTCACTCTGAGGGGTTAAAAAGTGGTTATTCAACATGAGGCACAATCTATTTGACATTTTGAATCATTTTTGGTATAGTCCGAAAAATTCATTTTCTGATGAAAAACGATGACTCCGGACCTGTCGAAGGTCCCCAAAATGGTCCATATCGATGAAATTTTAACATTTAATCTTTTGACTCCAAACGACTGTTGGATGTGAATTAGGACTTTTTCAACTAAAATAAGTGTGTTTAAAGTCATTTATGTGCCTGAAATTGGTCAAAATTGAAGCTTTTGAGTAAGCAAAACTCTGTAAAAATGGCAATTTTGGTCACTCTGAGGGGTTAAAAAGTGGTTATTCAACATGAGGCACGATCCATTTCACATTTTGAATCATTTTTGGTATAGTCTGAAAAATTAATTTTCTGATGAAAAACGATGACTCCGGACCTGTCGAATGTCCCCAAAATGGTCCATATCGATGAAATTTTAACATTTAATATTTTGACTCCAAACGACTTTTGGATGTGAATTAAGTCTTTTTCAACTAAAATAAGTGTGTTTAAAGTCATTTATTTGCCTGAAATTGGTCAAAATTGAAGCTTTTGTGTAAGCAAAACTCTGTAAAAATGGCAATTTTGGTAACTCTGAGGGGTTAAAAAGTGGTTATTCAACATGAGGCACAATCTATTTGACATTTTGAATCATTTTTGGTATAGTCCGAAAAATTCATTTTCTGATGAAAAACGATGACTCCGGACCTGTCGAACGTCCCCAAAATGGTCCATATCAATGAAATTTTAACATTTAATCTTTTGACTCCAAACGACTGTTGGATGTGAATTATGACTTTCTCAACTAAAATAAGTGTGTTTAAAGTCCTTTATGTGCCTGAAATTGGTCAAAATTGAAGCTTTTGAGTAAGCAAAACTCTGTAAAAATGGCAATTTTGGTCACTCTGAGGGGTTAAAAAGTCGTTATTCAACATGAGGCACGATCACTTTGGCATTTTGAATCATTTTTGATATAGTCCAAAAAATTCATTTTCTGATGAAAAACGATGACTCCGGACCTGTCGAACGTCCCCAAAATGGTCCATATCGATGAAATTTTAACATTTAATCTTTTGACTCCAAACGACTGTTGAATGTGAATTAAGTCTTTTTCAACTAAAATAAGTGTGTTTAAAGTCATTTATGTGCCTGAAATTGGTCAAAATTGAAGCTTTTGTGTAAGCAAAACTCTGTAAAAATGGCAATTTTGGTCACTCTGAGGGGTTAAAAAGTGGTTATTCAACATGAGGCACGATCCATTTGACATTTTGAATCATTTTATGTACAGTCCGAAAAATTCATTTTCTGATGAAAAACGATGACTCCGGACCTGTCGAACGTCCCCAAAATGGTCCATATCGATGAAATTTTAACATTTAATCTTTTGACTCCAAACGACTGTTGAATGTGAATTAAGTCTTTTTCAACTAAAATAAGTGTGTTTAAAGTCATTTATGTGCCTGAAATTGGTAAAAAATTGAAGCTTTTGTGTAAGCAAAACTCTGTAAAAATTGCAAATTTGGTCACTCTGAGGGGTTAAAAAGTGGTTATTCAACATGAGGCACGATCCATTTGACATTTTGAATCATTTTTGGTACAGTCCGAAAAATTCATTTTCTGATGAAAAACGATGACTCCGGACCTGTCGAACGTCCCCAAAATGGTCCATATCGATGAAATTTTAACATTTAATCTTTTGACTCCAAACGACTGTTGGATGTGAATTAAGTCTTTTTCAACTAAAATAAGTGTGTTTAAAGTCATTTATGTGCCTGAAATTGGTCAAAATTGAAGCTTTTGTGTAAGCAAAACTCTGTAAAAATGGCAATTTTGGTCACTCTGAGGGGTTAAAAAGTGGTTATTCAACATGAGGCACAATCTATTTGACATTTTGAATCATTTTTGGTATAGTCCGAAAAATTCATTTTCTGATGAAAAACGATGACTCCGGACCTGTCGAAGGTCCCCAAAATGGTCCATATCGATGAAATTTTAACATTTAATCTTTTGACTCCAAACGACTGTTGGATGTGAATTAAGTCTTTTTCAACTAAAATAAGTGTGTTTAAAGTCATTTATGTGCCTGAAATTGGTCAAAATTGAAGCTTTTGTGTAAGCAAAACTCTGTAAAAATGGCAATTTTGGTCACTCTGAGGGGTTAAAAAGTGGTTATTCAACATGAGGCACAATCTATTTGACATTTTGAATCATTTTTGGTATAGTCCGAAAAATTCATTTTCTGATGAAAAACGATGACTCCGGACCTGTCGAACGTCCCCAAAATGGTCCATATCGATGAAATTTTAACATTTAATCTTTTGACTCCAAACGACTGTTGGATGTGAATTATGACTTTCTCAACTAAAATAAGTGTGTTTAAAGTCATTTATGTGCCTGAAATTGGTCAAAATTGAAGCTTTTGTGTAAGCAAAACTCTGTAAAAATGGCAATTTTGGTCACTCTGAGGGGTTAAAAAGTGGTTATTCAACATGAGACACGATAAATTTGACATTTTGAATCATTTTATGTACAGTCCGAAAAATTCATTTTCTGATGAAAAACGATGACTCCGGACCTGTCGAACGTCCCCAAAATGGTCCATATCGATGAAATTTTAACATTTAATCTTTTGACTCCAAACGACTGTTGAATGTGAATTAAGTCTTTTTCAACTAAAATAAGTGTGTTTAAAGTCATTTATGTGCCTGAAATTGGTCAAAATTGAAGCTTTTGTGTAAGCAAAACTCTGTAAAAATGGCAAATTTTGTCACTCTGAGGGGTTAAAAAGTGGTTATTCAACATGAGGCACGATCCATTTGACATTTTGAATCATTTTTGGTATAGTCCGAAGAATTCATTTTCTGATGAAAAACGATGACTCCGGACCTGTCGAACGTCCCCAAAATGGTCCATATCGATGAAATTTTAACATTTAATCTTTTGACTCCAAACGACTTTTGGATGTGAATTAAGTCTTTTTCAACTAAAATAAGTGTGTTTAAAGTCATTTATTTGCCTGAAATTGGTCAAAATTGAAGCTTTTGTGTAAGCAAAACTCTGTAAAAATGGCAATTTTGGTCACTCTGAGGGGTTAAAAAGTCGTTATTCAACATGAGGCACGATCACTTTGGCATTTTGAATCATTTTTGATATAGTCCAAAAAATTCATTTTCTAATGAAAAACGATGACTCCGGACCTGTCGAACGTCCCCAAAATGGTCCATATCGATGAAATTTTAACATTTAATCTTTTGACTCCAAACGACTGTTGAATGTGAATTAAGTCTTTTTCAACTAAAATAAGTGTGTTTAAAGTCATTTATGTGCCTGAAATTGGTCAAAATTGAAGCTTTTGTGTAAGCAAAACTCTGTAAAAATGGCAATTTTGGTCACTCTGAGGGGTTAAAAAGTGGTTATTCAACATGAGGCACGATCCATTTGACATTTTGAATCATTTTTGGTACAGTCCGAAAAATTCATTTTCTGATGAAAAACGATGACACCGGACCTGTCGAACGTCCCCAAAATGGTCCATATCGATGAAATTTTAACATTTAATCTTTTGACTCCAAACGACTGTTGGATGTGAATTAAGTCTTTTTCAACTAAAATAAGTGTGTTTAAAGTCATTTATGTGCCTGAAATTGGTCAAAATTGAAGCTTTTGTGTAAGCAAAACTCTGTAAAAATGGCAATTTTGGTCACTCTGAGGGGTTAAAAAGTGGTTATTCAACATGAGGCACAATCTATTTGACATTTTGAATCATTTTTGGTATAGTCCGAAAAATTCATTTTCTGATGAAAAACGATGACTCCGGACCTGTCGAAGGTCCCCAAAATGGTCCATATCGATGAAATTTTAACATTTAATCTTTTGACTCCAAACGACTGTTGGATGTGAATTAGGACTTTTTCAACTAAAATAAGTGTGTTTAAAGTCATTTATGTGCCTGAAATTGGTCAAAATTGAAGCTTTTGAGTAAGCAAAACTCTGTAAAAATGGCAATTTTGGTCACTCTGAGGGGTTAAAAAGTGGTTATTCAACATGAGGCACGATCCATTTCACATTTTGAATCATTTTTGGTATAGTCTGAAAAATTAATTTTCTGATGAAAAACGATGACTCCGGACCTGTCGAATGTCCCCAAAATGGTCCATATCGATGAAATTTTAACATTTAATATTTTGACTCCAAACGACTTTTGGATGTGAATTAAGTCTTTTTCAACTAAAATAAGTGTGTTTAAAGTCATTTATTTGCCTGAAATTGGTCAAAATTGAAGCTTTTGTGTAAGCAAAACTCTGTAAAAATGGCAATTTTGGTAACTCTGAGGGGTTAAAAAGTGGTTATTCAACATGAGGCACAATCTATTTGACATTTTGAATCATTTTTGGTATAGTCCGAAAAATTCATTTTCTGATGAAAAACGATGACTCCGGACCTGTCGAACGTCCCCAAAATGGTCCATATCAATGAAATTTTAACATTTAATCTTTTGACTCCAAACGACTGTTGGATGTGAATTATGACTTTCTCAACTAAAATAAGTGTGTTTAAAGTCCTTTATGTGCCTGAAATTGGTCAAAATTGAAGCTTTTGAGTAAGCAAAACTCTGTAAAAATGGCAATTTTGGTCACTCTGAGGGGTTAAAAAGTCGTTATTCAACATGAGGCACGATCACTTTGGCATTTTGAATCATTTTTGATATAGTCCAAAAAATTCATTTTCTGATGAAAAACGATGACTCCGGACCTGTCGAACGTCCCCAAAATGGTCCATATCGATGACATTTTAACATTTAATCTTTTGACTCCAAACGACTGTTGAATGTGAATTAAGTCTTTTTCAACTAAAATAAGTGTGTTTAAAGTCATTTATGTGCCTGAAATTGGTCAAAATTGAAGCTTTTGTGTAAGCAAAACTCTGTAAAAATGGCAATTTTGGTCACTCTGAGGGGTTAAAAAGTGGTTATTCAACATGAGGCACGATCCATTTGACATTTTGAATCATTTTATGTACAGTCCGAAAAATTCATTTTCTGATGAAAAACGATGACTCCGGACCTGTCGAACGTCCCCAAAATGGTCCATATCGATGAAATTTTAACATTTAATCTTTTGACTCCAAACGACTGTTGAATGTGAATTAAGTCTTTTTCAACTAAAATAAGTGTGTTTAAAGTCATTTATGTGCCTGAAATTGGTAAAAAATTGAAGCTTTTGTGTAAGCAAAACTCTGTAAAAATTGCAAATTTGGTCACTCTGAGGGGTTAAAAAGTGGTTATTCAACATGAGGCACGATCCATTTGACATTTTGAATCATTTTTGGTACAGTCCGAAAAATTCATTTTCTGATGAAAAACGATGACTCCGGACCTGTCGAACGTCCCCAAAATGGTCCATATCGATGAAATTTTAACATTTAATCTTTTGACTCCAAACGACTGTTGGATGTGAATTAAGTCTTTTTCAACTAAAATAAGTGTGTTTAAAGTCATTTATGTGCCTGAAATTGGTCAAAATTGAAGCTTTTGTGTAAGCAAAACTCTGTAAAAATGGCAATTTTGGTCACTCTGAGGGGTTAAAAAGTGGTTATTCAACATGAGGCACAATCTATTTGACATTTTGAATCATTTTTGGTATAGTCCGAAAAATTCATTTTCTGATGAAAAACGATGACTCCGGACCTGTCGAAGGTCCCCAAAATGGTCCATATCGATGAAATTTTAACATTTAATCTTTTGACTCCAAACGACTGTTGGATGTGAATTAAGTCTTTTTCAACTAAAATAAGTGTGTTTAAAGTCATTTATGTGCCTGAAATTGGTCAAAATTGAAGCTTTTGTGTAAGCAAAACTCTGTAAAAATGGCAATTTTGGTCACTCTGAGGGGTTAAAAAGTGGTTATTCAACATGAGGCACAATCTATTTGACATTTTGAATCATTTTTGGTATAGTCCGAAAAATTCATTTTCTGATGAAAAACGATGACTCCGGACCTGTCGAACGTCCCCAAAATGGTCCATATCGATGAAATTTTAACATTTAATCTTTTGACTCCAAACGACTGTTGGATGTGAATTATGACTTTCTCAACTAAAATAAGTGTGTTTAAAGTCATTTATGTGCCTGAAATTGGTCAAAATTGAAGCTTTTGTGTAAGCAAAACTCTGTAAAAATGGCAATTTTGGTCACTCTGAGGGGTTAAAAAGTGGTTATTCAACATGAGACACGATAAATTTGACATTTTGAATCATTTTATGTACAGTCCGAAAAATTCATTTTCTGATGAAAAACGATGACTCCGGACCTGTCGAACGTCCCCAAAATGGTCCATATCGATGAAATTTTAACATTTAATCTTTTGACTCCAAACGACTGTTGAATGTGAATTAAGTCTTTTTCAACTAAAATAAGTGTGTTTAAAGTCATTTATGTGCCTGAAATTGGTCAAAATTGAAGCTTTTGTGTAAGCAAAACTCTGTAAAAATGGCAAATTTTGTCACTCTGAGGGGTTAAAAAGTGGTTATTCAACATGAGGCACGATCCATTTGACATTTTGAATCATTTTTGGTATAGTCCGAAGAATTCATTTTCTGATGAAAAACGATGACTCCGGACCTGTCGAACGTCCCCAAAATGGTCCATATCGATGAAATTTTAACATTTAATCTTTTGACTCCAAACGAGTTTTGGATGTGAATTAAGTCTTTTTCAACTAAAATAAGTGTGTTTAAAGTCATTTATTTGCCTGAAATTGGTCAAAATTGAAGCTTTTGTGTAAGCAAAACTCTGTAAAAATGGCAATTTTGGTCACTCTGAGGGGTTAAAAAGTCGTTATTCAACATGAGGCACGATCACTTTGGCATTTTGAATCATTTTTGATATAGTCCAAAAAATTCATTTTCTAATGAAAAACGATGACTCCGGACCTGTCGAACGTCCCCAAAATGGTCCATATCGATGAAATTTTAACATTTAATCTTTTGACTCCAAACGACTGTTGAATGTGAATTAAGTCTTTTTCAACTAAAATAAGTGTGTTTAAAGTCATTTATGTGCCTGAAATTGGTCAAAATTGAAGCTTTTGTGTAAGCAAAACTCTGTAAAAATGGCAATTTTGGTCACTCTGAGGGGTTAAAAAGTGGTTATTCAACATGAGGCACGATCCATTTGACATTTTGAATCATTTTTGGTACAGTCCGAAAAATTCATTTTCTGATGAAAAACGATGACACCGGACCTGTCGAACGTCCCCAAAATGGTCCATATCGATGAAATTTTAACATTTAATCTTTTGACTCCAAACGACTGTTGGATGTGAATTAAGTCTTTTTCAACTAAAATAAGTGTGTTTAAAGTCATTTATGTGCCTGAAATTGGTCAAAATTGAAGCTTTTGTGTAAGCAAAACTCTGTAAAAATGGCAATTTTGGTCACTCTGAGGGGTTAAAAAGTGGTTATTCAACATGAGGCACAATCTATTTGACATTTTGAATCATTTTTGGTATAGTCCGAAAAATTCATTTTCTGATGAAAAACGATGACTCCGGACCTGTCGAAGGTCCCCAAAATGGTCCATATCGATGAAATTTTAACATTTAATCTTTTGACTCCAAACGACTGTTGGATGTGAATTAGGACTTTTTCAACTAAAATAAGTGTGTTTAAAGTCATTTATGTGCCTGAAATTGGTCAAAATTGAAGCTTTTGAGTAAGCAAAACTCTGTAAAAATGGCAATTTTGGTCACTCTGAGGGGTTAAAAAGTGGTTATTCAACATGAGGCACGATCCATTTCACATTTTGAATCATTTTTGGTATAGTCTGAAAAATTAATTTTCTGATGAAAAACGATGACTCCGGACCTGTCGAATGTCCCCAAAATGGTCCATATCGATGAAATTTTAACATTTAATATTTTGACTCCAAACGACTTTTGGATGTGAATTAAGTCTTTTTCAACTAAAATAAGTGTGTTTAAAGTCATTTATTTGCCTGAAATTGGTCAAAATTGAAGCTTTTGTGTAAGCAAAACTCTGTAAAAATGGCAATTTTGGTAACTCTGAGGGGTTAAAAAGTGGTTATTCAACATGAGGCACAATCTATTTGACATTTTGAATCATTTTTGGTATAGTCCGAAAAATTCATTTTCTGATGAAAAACGATGACTCCGGACCTGTCGAACGTCCCCAAAATGGTCCATATCAATGAAATTTTAACATTTAATCTTTTGACTCCAAACGACTGTTGGATGTGAATTATGACTTTCTCAACTAAAATAAGTGTGTTTAAAGTCCTTTATGTGCCTGAAATTGGTCAAAATTGAAGCTTTTGAGTAAGCAAAACTCTGTAAAAATGGCAATTTTGGTCACTCTGAGGGGTTAAAAAGTCGTTATTCAACATGAGGCACGATCACTTTGGCATTTTGAATCATTTTTGATATAGTCCAAAAAATTCATTTTCTGATGAAAAACGATGACTCCGGACCTGTCGAACGTCCCCAAAATGGTCCATATCGATGAAATTTTAACATTTAATCTTTTGACTCCAAACGACTGTTGAATGTGAATTAAGTCTTTTTCAACTAAAATAAGTGTGTTTAAAGTCATTTATGTGCCTGAAATTGGTCAAAATTGAAGCTTTTGTGTAAGCAAAACTCTGTAAAAATGGCAATTTTGGTCACTCTGAGGGGTTAAAAAGTGGTTATTCAACATGAGGCACGATCCATTTGACATTTTGAATCATTTTATGTACAGTCCGAAAAATTCATTTTCTGATGAAAAACGATGACTCCGGACCTGTCGAACGTCCCCAAAATGGTCCATATCGATGAAATTTTAACATTTAATCTTTTGACTCCAAACGACTGTTGAATGTGAATTAAGTCTTTTTCAACTAAAATAAGTGTGTTTAAAGTCATTTATGTGCCTGAAATTGGTAAAAAATTGAAGCTTTTGTGTAAGCAAAACTCTGTAAAAATTGCAAATTTGGTCACTCTGAGGGGTTAAAAAGTGGTTATTCAACATGAGGCACGATCCATTTGACATTTTGAATCATTTTTGGTACAGTCCGAAAAATTCATTTTCTGATGAAAAACGATGACTCCGGACCTGTCGAACGTCCCCAAAATGGTCCATATCGATGAAATTTTAACATTTAATCTTTTGACTCCAAACGACTGTTGGATGTGAATTAAGTCTTTTTCAACTAAAATAAGTGTGTTTAAAGTCATTTATGTGCCTGAAATTGGTCAAAATTGAAGCTTTTGTGTAAGCAAAACTCTGTAAAAATGGCAATTTTGGTCACTCTGAGGGGTTAAAAAGTGGTTATTCAACATGAGGCACAATCTATTTGACATTTTGAATCATTTTTGGTATAGTCCGAAAAATTCATTTTCTGATGAAAAACGATGACTCCGGACCTGTCGAAGGTCCCCAAAATGGTCCATATCGATGAAATTTTAACATTTAATCTTTTGACTCCAAACGACTGTTGGATGTGAATTAAGTCTTTTTCAACTAAAATAAGTGTGTTTAAAGTCATTTATGTGCCTGAAATTGGTCAAAATTGAAGCTTTTGTGTAAGCAAAACTCTGTAAAAATGGCAATTTTGGTCACTCTGAGGGGTTAAAAAGTGGTTATTCAACATGAGGCACAATCTATTTGACATTTTGAATCATTTTTGGTATAGTCCGAAAAATTCATTTTCTGATGAAAAACGATGACTCCGGACCTGTCGAACGTCCCCAAAATGGTCCATATCGATGAAATTTTAACATTTAATCTTTTGACTCCAAACGACTGTTGGATGTGAATTATGACTTTCTCAACTAAAATAAGTGTGTTTAAAGTCATTTATGTGCCTGAAATTGGTCAAAATTGAAGCTTTTGTGTAAGCAAAACTCTGTAAAAATGGCAATTTTGGTCACTCTGAGGGGTTAAAAAGTGGTTATTCAACATGAGACACGATAAATTTGACATTTTGAATCATTTTATGTACAGTCCGAAAAATTCATTTTCTGATGAAAAACGATGACTCCGGACCTGTCGAACGTCCCCAAAATGGTCCATATCGATGAAATTTTAACATTTAATCTTTTGACTCCAAACGACTGTTGAATGTGAATTAAGTCTTTTTCAACTAAAATAAGTGTGTTTAAAGTCATTTATGTGCCTGAAATTGGTCAAAATTGAAGCTTTTGTGTAAGCAAAACTCTGTAAAAATGGCAAATTTTGTCACTCTGAGGGGTTAAAAAGTGGTTATTCAACATGAGGCACGATCCATTTGACATTTTGAATCATTTTTGGTATAGTCCGAAGAATTCATTTTCTGATGAAAAACGATGACTCCGGACCTGTCGAACGTCCCCAAAATGGTCCATATCGATGAAATTTTAACATTTAATCTTTTGACTCCAAACGACTTTTGGATGTGAATTAAGTCTTTTTCAACTAAAATAAGTGTGTTTAAAGTCATTTATTTGCCTGAAATTGGTCAAAATTGAAGCTTTTGTGTAAGCAAAACTCTGTAAAAATGGCAATTTTGGTCACTCTGAGGGGTTAAAAAGTCGTTATTCAACATGAGGCACGATCACTTTGGCATTTTGAATCATTTTTGATATAGTCCAAAAAATTCATTTTCTAATGAAAAACGATGACTCCGGACCTGTCGAACGTCCCCAAAATGGTCCATATCGATGAAATTTTAACATTTAATCTTTTGACTCCAAACGACTGTTGAATGTGAATTAAGTCTTTTTCAACTAAAATAAGTGTGTTTAAAGTCATTTATGTGCCTGAAATTGGTCAAAATTGAAGCTTTTGTGTAAGCAAAACTCTGTAAAAATGGCAATTTTGGTCACTCTGAGGGGTTAAAAAGTGGTTATTCAACATGAGGCACGATCCATTTGACATTTTGAATCATTTTTGGTACAGTCCGAAAAATTCATTTTCTGATGAAAAACGATGACACCGGACCTGTCGAACGTCCCCAAAATGGTCCATATCGATGAAATTTTAACATTTAATCTTTTGACTCCAAACGACTGTTGGATGTGAATTAAGTCTTTTTTAACTAAAATAAGTGTGTTTAAAGTCATTTATGTGCCTGAAATTGGTCAAAATTGAAGCTTTTGTGTAAGCAAAACTCTGTAAAAATGGCAATTTTGGTCACTCTGAGGGGTTAAAAAGTGGTTATTCAACATGAGGCACAATCTATTTGACATTTTGAATCATTTTTGGTATAGTCCGAAAAATTCATTTTCTGATGAAAAACGATGACTCCGGACCTGTCGAAGGTCCCCAAAATGGTCCATATCGATGAAATTTTAACATTTAATCTTTTGACTCCAAACGACTGTTGGATGTGAATTAGGACTTTTTCAACTAAAATAAGTGTGTTTAAAGTCATTTATGTGCCTGAAATTGGTCAAAATTGAAGCTTTTGAGTAAGCAAAACTCTGTAAAAATGGCAATTTTGGTCACTCTGAGGGGTTAAAAAGTGGTTATTCAACATGAGGCACGATCCATTTCACATTTTGAATCATTTTTGGTATAGTCTGAAAAATTAATTTTCTGATGAAAAACGATGACTCCGGACCTGTCGAATGTCCCCAAAATGGTCCATATCGATGAAATTTTAACATTTAATATTTTGACTCCAAACGACTTTTGGATGTGAATTAAGTCTTTTTCAACTAAAATAAGTGTGTTTAAAGTCATTTATTTGCCTGAAATTGGTCAAAATTGAAGCTTTTCTGTAAGCAAAACTCTGTAAAAATGGCAATTTTGGTAACTCTGAGGGGTTAAAAAGTGGTTATTCAACATGAGGCACAATCTATTTGACATTTTGAATCATTTTTGGTATAGTCCGAAAAATTCATTTTCTGATGAAAAACGATGACTCCGGACCTGTCGAACGTCCCCAAAATGGTCCATATCAATGAAATTTTAACATTTAATCTTTTGACTCCAAACGACTGTTGGATGTGAATTATGACTTTCTCAACTAAAATAAGTGTGTTTAAAGTCCTTTATGTGCCTGAAATTGGTCAAAATTGAAGCTTTTGAGTAAGCAAAACTCTGTAAAAATGGCAATTTTGGTCACTCTGAGGGGTTAAAAAGTCGTTATTCAACATGAGGCACGATCACTTTGGCATTTTGAATCATTTTTGATATAGTCCAAAAAATTCATTTTCTGATGAAAAACGATGACTCCGGACCTGTCGAACGTCCCCAAAATGGTCCATATCGATGAAATTTTAACATTTAATCTTTTGACTCCAAACGACTGTTGAATGTGAATTAAGTCTTTTTCAACTAAAATAAGTGTGTTTAAAGTCATTTATGTGCCTGAAATTGGTCAAAATTGAAGCTTTTGTGTAAGCAAAACTCTGTAAAAATGGCAATTTTGGTCACTCTGAGGGGTTAAAAAGTGGTTATTCAACATGAGGCACGATCCATTTGACATTTTGAATCATTTTATGTACAGTCCGAAAAATTCATTTTCTGATGAAAAACGATGACTCCGGACCTGTCGAACGTCCCCAAAATGGTCCATATCGATGAAATTTTAACATTTAATCTTTTGACTCCAAACGACTGTTGAATGTGAATTAAGTCTTTTTCAACTAAAATAAGTGTGTTTAAAGTCATTTATGTGCCTGAAATTGGTAAAAAATTGAAGCTTTTGTGTAAGCAAAACTCTGTAAAAATTGCAAATTTGGTCACTCTGAGGGGTTAAAAAGTGGTTATTCAACATGAGGCACGATCCATTTGACATTTTGAATCATTTTTGGTACAGTCCGAAAAATTCATTTTCTGATGAAAAACGATGACTCCGGACCTGTCGAACGTCCCCAAAATGGTCCATATCGATGAAATTTTAACATTTAATCTTTTGACTCCAAACGACTGTTGGATGTGAATTAAGTCTTTTTCAACTAAAATAAGTGTGTTTAAAGTCATTTATGTGCCTGAAATTGGTCAAAATTGAAGCTTTTGTGTAAGCAAAACTCTGTAAAAATGGCAATTTTGGTCACTCTGAGGGGTTAAAAAGTGGTTATTCAACATGAGGCACAATCTATTTGACATTTTGAATCATTTTTGGTATAGTCCGAAAAATTCATTTTCTGATGAAAAACGATGACTCCGGACCTGTCGAACGTCCCCAAAATGGTCCATATCGATGAAATTTTAACATTTAATCTTTTGACTCCAAACGACTGTTGGATGTGAATTATGACTTTCTCAACTAAAATAAGTGTGTTTAAAGTCATTTATGTGCCTGAAATTGGTCAAAATTGAAGCTTTTGTGTAAGCAAAACTCTGTAAAAATGGCAATTTTGGTCACTCTGAGGGGTTAAAAAGTGGTTATTCAACATGAGACACGATAAATTTGACATTTTGAATCATTTTATGTACAGTCCGAAAAATTCATTTTCTGATGAAAAACGATGACTCCGGACCTGTCGAACGTCCCCAAAATGGTCCATATCGATGAAATTTTAACATTTAATCTTTTGACTCCAAACGACTGTTGAATGTGAATTAAGTCTTTTTCAACTAAAATAAGTGTGTTTAAAGTCATTTATGTGCCTGAAATTGGTCAAAATTGAAGCTTTTGTGTAAGCAAAACTCTGTAAAAATGGCAAATTTTGTCACTCTGAGGGGTTAAAAAGTGGTTATTCAACATGAGGCACGATCCATTTGACATTTTGAATCATTTTTGGTATAGTCCGAAGAATTCATTTTCTGATGAAAAACGATGACTCCGGACCTGTCGAACGTCCCCAAAATGGTCCATATCGATGAAATTTTAACATTTAATCTTTTGACTCCAAACGACTTTTGGATGTGAATTAAGTCTTTTTCAACTAAAATAAGTGTGTTTAAAGTCATTTATTTGCCTGAAATTGGTCAAAATTGAAGCTTTTGTGTAAGCAAAACTCTGTAAAAATGGCAATTTTGGTCACTCTGAGGGGTTAAAAAGTCGTTATTCAACATGAGGCACGATCACTTTGGCATTTTGAATCATTTTTGATATAGTCCAAAAATTCATTTTCTAATGAAAAACGATGACTCCGGACCTGTCGAACGTCCCCAAAATGGTCCATATCGATGAAATTTTAACATTTAATCTTTTGACTCCAAACGACTGTTGAATGTGAATTAAGTCTTTTTCAACTAAAATAAGTGTGTTTAAAGTCATTTATGTGCCTGAAATTGGTCAAAATTGAAGCTTTTGTGTAAGCAAAACTCTGTAAAAATGGCAATTTTGGTCACTCTGAGGGGTTAAAAAGTGGTTATTCAACATGAGGCACGATCCATTTGACATTTTGAATCATTTTTGGTACAGTCCGAAAAATTCATTTTCTGATGAAAAACGATGACACCGGACCTGTCGAACGTCCCCAAAATGGTCCATATCGATGAAATTTTAACATTTAATCTTTTGACTCCAAACGACTGTTGGATGTGAATTAAGTCTTTTTCAACTAAAATAAGTGTGTTTAAAGTCATTTATGTGCCTGAAATTGGTCAAAATTGAAGCTTTTGTGTAAGCAAAACTCTGTAAAAATGGCAATTTTGGTCACTCTGAGGGGTTAAAAAGTGGTTATTCAACATGAGGCACAATCTATTTGACATTTTGAATCATTTTTGGTATAGTCCGAAAAATTCATTTTCTGATGAAAAACGATGACTCCGGACCTGTCGAAGGTCCCCAAAATGGTCCATATCGATGAAATTTTAACATTTAATCTTTTGACTCCAAACGACTGTTGGATGTGAATTAGGACTTTTTCAACTAAAATAAGTGTGTTTAAAGTCATTTATGTGCCTGAAATTGGTCAAAATTGAAGCTTTTGAGTAAGCAAAACTCTGTAAAAATGGCAATTTTGGTCACTCTGAGGGGTTAAAAAGTGGTTATTCAACATGAGGCACGATCCATTTCACATTTTGAATCATTTTTGGTATAGTCTGAAAAATTAATTTTCTGATGAAAAACGATGACTCCGGACCTGTCGAATGTCCCCAAAATGGTCCATATCGATGAAATTTTAACATTTAATATTTTGACTCCAAACGACTTTTGGATGTGAATTAAGTCTTTTTCAACTAAAATAAGTGTGTTTAAAGTCATTTATTTGCCTGAAATTGGTCAAAATTGAAGCTTTTGTGTAAGCAAAACTCTGTAAAAATGGCAATTTTGGTAACTCTGAGGGGTTAAAAAGTGGTTATTCAACATGAGGCACAATCTATTTGACATTTTGAATCATTTTTGGTATAGTCCGAAAAATTCATTTTCTGATGAAAAACGATGACTCCGGACCTGTCGAACGTCCCCAAAATGGTCCATATCAATGAAATTTTAACATTTAATCTTTTGACTCCAAACGACTGTTGGATGTGAATTATGACTTTCTCAACTAAAATAAGTGTGTTTAAAGTCCTTTATGTGCCTGAAATTGGTCAAAATTGAAGCTTTTGAGTAAGCAAAACTCTGTAAAAATGGCAATTTTGGTCACTCTGAGGGGTTAAAAAGTCGTTATTCAACATGAGGCACGATCACTTTGGCATTTTGAATCATTTTTGATATAGTCCAAAAAATTCATTTTCTGATGAAAAACGATGACTCCGGACCTGTCGAACGTCCCCAAAATGGTCCATATCGATGAAATTTTAACATTTAATCTTTTGACTCCAAACGACTGTTGAATGTGAATTAAGTCTTTTTCAACTAAAATAAGTGTGTTTAAAGTCATTTATGTGCCTGAAATTGGTCAAAATTGAAGCTTTTGTGTAAGCAAAACTCTGTAAAAATGGCAATTTTGGTCACTCTGAGGGGTTAAAAAGTGGTTATTCAACATGAGGCACGATCCATTTGACATTTTGAATCATTTTATGTACAGTCCGAAAAATTCATTTTCTGATGAAAAACGATGACTCCGGACCTGTCGAACGTCCCCAAAATGGTCCATATCGATGAAATTTTAACATTTAATCTTTTGACTCCAAACGACTGTTGAATGTGAATTAAGTCTTTTTCAACTAAAATAAGTGTGTTTAAAGTCATTTATGTGCCTGAAATTGGTAAAAAATTGAAGCTTTTGTGTAAGCAAAACTCTGTAAAAATTGCAAATTTGGTCACTCTGAGGGGTTAAAAAGTGGTTATTCAACATGAGGCACGATCCATTTGACATTTTGAATCATTTTTGGTACAGTCCGAAAAATTCATTTTCTGATGAAAAACGATGACTCCGGACCTGTCGAACGTCCCCAAAATGGTCCATATCGATGAAATTTTAACATTTAATCTTTTGACTCCAAACGACTGTTGGATGTGAATTAAGTCTTTTTCAACTAAAATAAGTGTGTTTAAAGTCATTTATGTGCCTGAAATTGGTCAAAATTGAAGCTTTTGTGTAAGCAAAACTCTGTAAAAATGGCAATTTTGGTCACTCTGAGGGGTTAAAAAGTGGTTATTCAACATGAGGCACAATCTATTTGACATTTTGAATCATTTTTGGTATAGTCCGAAAAATTCATTTTCTGATGAAAAACGATGACTCCGGACCTGTCGAAGGTCCCCAAAATGGTCCATATCGATGAAATTTTAACATTTAATCTTTTGACTCCAAACGACTGTTGGATGTGAATTAAGTCTTTTTCAACTAAAATAAGTGTGTTTAAAGTCATTTATGTGCCTGAAATTGGTCAAAATTGAAGCTTTTGTGTAAGCAAAACTCTGTAAAAATGGCAATTTTGGTCACTCTGAGGGGTTAAAAAGTGGTTATTCAACATGAGGCACAATCTATTTGACATTTTGAATCATTTTTGGTATAGTCCGAAAAATTCATTTTCTGATGAAAAACGATGACTCCGGACCTGTCGAACGTCCCCAAAATGGTCCATATCGATGAAATTTTAACATTTAATCTTTTGACTCCAAACGACTGTTGGATGTGAATTATGACTTTCTCAACTAAAATAAGTGTGTTTAAAGTCATTTATGTGCCTGAAATTGGTCAAAATTGAAGCTTTTGTGTAAGCAAAACTCTGTAAAAATGGCAATTTTGGTCACTCTGAGGGGTTAAAAAGTGGTTATTCAACATGAGACACGATAAATTTGACATTTTGAATCATTTTATGTACAGTCCGAAAAATTCATTTTCTGATGAAAAACGATGACTCCGGACCTGTCGAACGTCCCCAAAATGGTCCATATCGATGAAATTTTAACATTTAATCTTTTGACTCCAAACGACTGTTGAATGTGAATTAAGTCTTTTTCAACTAAAATAAGTGTGTTTAAAGTCATTTATGTGCCTGAAATTGGTCAAAATTGAAGCTTTTGTGTAAGCAAAACTCTGTAAAAATGGCAAATTTTGTCACTCTGAGGGGTTAAAAAGTGGTTATTCAACATGAGGCACGATCCATTTGACATTTTGAATCATTTTTGGTATAGTCCGAAGAATTCATTTTCTGATGAAAAACGATGACTCCGGACCTGTCGAACGTCCCCAAAATGGTCCATATCGATGAAATTTTAACATTTAATCTTTTGACTCCAAACGACTTTTGGATGTGAATTAAGTCTTTTTCAACTAAAATAAGTGTGTTTAAAGTCATTTATTTGCCTGAAATTGGTCAAAATTGAAGCTTTTGTGTAAGCAAAACTCTGTAAAAATGGCAATTTTGGTCACTCTGAGGGGTTAAAAAGTCGTTATTCAACATGAGGCACGATCACTTTGGCATTTTGAATCATTTTTGATATAGTCCAAAAAATTCATTTTCTAATGAAAAACGATGACTCCGGACCTGTCGAACGTCCCCAAAATGGTCCATATCGATGAAATTTTAACATTTAATCTTTTGACTCCAAACGACTGTTGAATGTGAATTAAGTCTTTTTCAACTAAAATAAGTGTGTTTAAAGTCATTTATGTGCCTGAAATTGGTCAAAATTGAAGCTTTTGTGTAAGCAAAACTCTGTAAAAATGGCAATTTTGGTCACTCTGAGGGGTTAAAAAGTGGTTATTCAACATGAGGCACGATCCATTTGACATTTTGAATCATTTTTGGTACAGTCCGAAAAATTCATTTTCTGATGAAAAACGATGACACCGGACCTGTCGAACGTCCCCAAAATGGTCCATATCGATGAAATTTTAACATTTAATCTTTTGACTCCAAACGACTGTTGGATGTGAATTAAGTCTTTTTCAACTAAAATAAGTGTGTTTAAAGTCATTTATGTGCCTGAAATTGGTCAAAATTGAAGCTTTTGTGTAAGCAAAACTCTGTAAAAATGGCAATTTTGGTCACTCTGAGGGGTTAAAAAGTGGTTATTCAACATGAGGCACGATCCATTTGACATTTTGAATCATTTTATGTACAGTCCGAAAAATTCATTTTCTGATGAAAAACGATGACTCCGGACCTGTCGAACGTCCCCAAAATGGTCCATATCGATGAAATTTTAACATTTAATCTTTTGACTCCAAACGACTGTTGAATGTGAATTAAGTCTTTTTCAACTAAAATAAGTGTGTTTAAAGTCATTTATGTGCCTGAAATTGGTAAAAAATTGAAGCTTTTGTGTAAGCAAAACTCTGTAAAAATTGCAAATTTGGTCACTCTGAGGGGTTAAAAAGTGGTTATTCAACATGAGGCACGATCCATTTGACATTTTGAATCATTTTTGGTACAGTCCGAAAAATTCATTTTCTGATGAAAAACGATGACTCCGGACCTGTCGAACGTCCCCAAAATGGTCCATATCGATGAAATTTTAACATTTAATCTTTTGACTCCAAACGACTGTTGGATGTGAATTAAGTCTTTTTCAACTAAAATAAGTGTGTTTAAAGTCATTTATGTGCCTGAAATTGGTCAAAATTGAAGCTTTTGTGTAAGCAAAACTCTGTAAAAATGGCAATTTTGGTCACTCTGAGGGGTTAAAAAGTGGTTATTCAACATGAGGCACAATCTATTTGACATTTTGAATCATTTTTGGTATAGTCCGAAAAATTCATTTTCTGATGAAAAACGATGACTCCGGACCTGTCGAAGGTCCCCAAAATGGTCCATATCGATGAAATTTTAACATTTAATCTTTTGACTCCAAACGACTGTTGGATGTGAATTAAGTCTTTTTCAACTAAAATAAGTGTGTTTAAAGTCATTTATGTGCCTGAAATTGGTCAAAATTGAAGCTTTTGTGTAAGCAAAACTCTGTAAAAATGGCAATTTTGGTCACTCTGAGGGGTTAAAAAGTGGTTATTCAACATGAGGCACAATCTATTTGACATTTTGAATCATTTTTGGTATAGTCCGAAAAATTCATTTTCTGATGAAAAACGATGACTCCGGACCTGTCGAACGTCCCCAAAATGGTCCATATCGATGAAATTTTAACATTTAATCTTTTGACTCCAAACGACTGTTGGATGTGAATTATGACTTTCTCAACTAAAATAAGTGTGTTTAAAGTCATTTATGTGCCTGAAATTGGTCAAAATTGAAGCTTTTGTGTAAGCAAAACTCTGTAAAAATGGCAATTTTGGTCACTCTGAGGGGTTAAAAAGTGGTTATTCAACATGAGACACGATAAATTTGACATTTTGAATCATTTTATGTACAGTCCGAAAAATTCATTTTCTGATGAAAAACGATGACTCCGGACCTGTCGAACGTCCCCAAAATGGTCCATATCGATGAAATTTTAACATTTAATCTTTTGACTCCAAACGACTGTTGAATGTGAATTAAGTCTTTTTCAACTAAAATAAGTGTGTTTAAAGTCATTTATGTGCCTGAAATTGGTCAAAATTGAAGCTTTTGTGTAAGCAAAACTCTGTAAAAATGGCAAATTTTGTCACTCTGAGGGGTTAAAAAGTGGTTATTCAACATGAGGCACGATCCATTTGACATTTTGAATCATTTTTGGTATAGTCCGAAGAATTCATTTTCTGATGAAAAACGATGACTCCGGACCTGTCGAACGTCCCCAAAATGGTCCATATCGATGAAATTTTAACATTTAATCTTTTGACTCCAAACGACTTTTGGATGTGAATTAAGTCTTTTTCAACTAAAATAAGTGTGTTTAAAGTCATTTATTTGCCTGAAATTGGTCAAAATTGAAGCTTTTGTGTAAGCAAAACTCTGTAAAAATGGCAATTTTGGTCACTCTGAGGGGTTAAAAAGTCGTTATTCAACATGAGGCACGATCACTTTGGCATTTTGAATCATTTTTGATATAGTCCAAAAAATTCATTTTCTAATGAAAAACGATGACTCCGGACCTGTCGAACGTCCCCAAAATGGTCCATATCGATGAAATTTTAACATTTAATCTTTTGACTCCAAACGACTGTTGAATGTGAATTAAGTCTTTTTCAACTAAAATAAGTGTGTTTAAAGTCATTTATGTGCCTGAAATTGGTCAAAATTGAAGCTTTTGTGTAAGCAAAACTCTGTAAAAATGGCAATTTTGGTCACTCTGAGGGGTTAAAAAGTGGTTATTCAACATGAGGCACGATCCATTTGACATTTTGAATCATTTTTGGTACAGTCCGAAAAATTCATTTTCTGATGAAAAACGATGACACCGGACCTGTCGAACGTCCCCAAAATGGTCCATATCGATGAAATTTTAACATTTAATCTTTTGACTCCAAACGACTGTTGGATGTGAATTAAGTCTTTTTCAACTAAAATAAGTGTGTTTAAAGTCATTTATGTGCCTGAAATTGGTCAAAATTGAAGCTTTTGTGTAAGCAAAACTCTGTAAAAATGGCAATTTTGGTCACTCTGAGGGGTTAAAAAGTGGTTATTCAACATGAGGCACAATCTATTTGACATTTTGAATCATTTTTGGTATAGTCCGAAAAATTCATTTTCTGATGAAAAACGATGACTCCGGACCTGTCGAAGGTCCCCAAAATGGTCCATATCGATGAAATTTTAACATTTAATCTTTTGACTCCAAACGACTGTTGGATGTGAATTAGGACTTTTTCAACTAAAATAAGTGTGTTTAAAGTCATTTATGTGCCTGAAATTGGTCAAAATTGAAGCTTTTGAGTAAGCAAAACTCTGTAAAAATGGCAATTTTGGTCACTCTGAGGGGTTAAAAAGTGGTTATTCAACATGAGGCACGATCCATTTCACATTTTGAATCATTTTTGGTATAGTCTGAAAAATTAATTTTCTGATGAAAAACGATGACTCCGGACCTGTCGAATGTCCCCAAAATGGTCCATATCGATGAAATTTTAACATTTAATATTTTGACTCCAAACGACTTTTGGATGTGAATTAAGTCTTTTTCAACTAAAATAAGTGTGTTTAAAGTCATTTATTTGCCTGAAATTGGTCAAAATTGAAGCTTTTGTGTAAGCAAAACTCTGTAAAAATGGCAATTTTGGTAACTCTGAGGGGTTAAAAAGTGGTTATTCAACATGAGGCACAATCTATTTGACATTTTGAATCATTTTTGGTATAGTCCGAAAAATTCATTTTCTGATGAAAAACGATGACTCCGGACCTGTCGAACGTCCCCAAAATGGTCCATATCAATGAAATTTTAACATTTAATCTTTTGACTCCAAACGACTGTTGGATGTGAATTATGACTTTCTCAACTAAAATAAGTGTGTTTAAAGTCCTTTATGTGCCTGAAATTGGTCAAAATTGAAGCTTTTGAGTAAGCAAAACTCTGTAAAAATGGCAATTTTGGTCACTCTGAGGGGTTAAAAAGTCGTTATTCAACATGAGGCACGATCACTTTGGCATTTTGAATCATTTTTGATATAGTCCAAAAAATTCATTTTCTGATGAAAAACGATGACTCCGGACCTGTCGAACGTCCCCAAAATGGTCCATATCGATGAAATTTTAACATTTAATCTTTTGACTCCAAACGACTGTTGAATGTGAATTAAGTCTTTTTCAACTAAAATAAGTGTGTTTAAAGTCATTTATGTGCCTGAAATTGGTCAAAATTGAAGCTTTTGTGTAAGCAAAACTCTGTAAAAATGGCAATTTTGGTCACTCTGAGGGGTTAAAAAGTGGTTATTCAACATGAGGCACGATCCATTTGACATTTTGAATCATTTTATGTACAGTCCGAAAAATTCATTTTCTGATGAAAAACGATGACTCCGGACCTGTCGAACGTCCCCAAAATGGTCCATATCGATGAAATTTTAACATTTAATCTTTTGACTCCAAACGACTGTTGAATGTGAATTAAGTCTTTTTCAACTAAAATAAGTGTGTTTAAAGTCATTTATGTGCCTGAAATTGGTAAAAAATTGAAGCTTTTGTGTAAGCAAAACTCTGTAAAAATTGCAAATTTGGTCACTCTGAGGGGTTAAAAAGTGGTTATTCAACATGAGGCACGATCCATTTGACATTTTGAATCATTTTTGGTACAGTCCGAAAAATTCATTTTCTGATGAAAAACGATGACTCCGGACCTGTCGAACGTCCCCAAAATGGTCCATATCGATGAAATTTTAACATTTAATCTTTTGACTCCAAACGACTGTTGGATGTGAATTAAGTCTTTTTCAACTAAAATAAGTGTGTTTAAAGTCATTTATGTGCCTGAAATTGGTCAAAATTGAAGCTTTTGTGTAAGCAAAACTCTGTAAAAATGGCAATTTTGGTCACTCTGAGGGGTTAAAAAGTGGTTATTCAACATGAGGCACAATCTATTTGACATTTTGAATCATTTTTGGTATAGTCCGAAAAATTCATTTTCTGATGAAAAACGATGACTCCGGACCTGTCGAAGGTCCCCAAAATGGTCCATATCGATGAAATTTTAACATTTAATCTTTTGACTCCAAACGACTGTTGGATGTGAATTAAGTCTTTTTCAACTAAAATAAGTGTGTTTAAAGTCATTTATGTGCCTGAAATTGGTCAAAATTGAAGCTTTTGTGTAAGCAAAACTCTGTAAAAATGGCAATTTTGGTCACTCTGAGGGGTTAAAAAGTGGTTATTCAACATGAGGCACAATCTATTTGACATTTTGAATCATTTTTGGTATAGTCCGAAAAATTCATTTTCTGATGAAAAACGATGACTCCGGACCTGTCGAACGTCCCCAAAATGGTCCATATCGATGAAATTTTAACATTTAATCTTTTGACTCCAAACGACTGTTGGATGTGAATTATGACTTTCTCAACTAAAATAAGTGTGTTTAAAGTCATTTATGTGCCTGAAATTGGTCAAAATTGAAGCTTTTGTGTAAGCAAAACTCTGTAAAAATGGCAATTTTGGTCACTCTGAGGGGTTAAAAAGTGGTTATTCAACATGAGACACGATAAATTTGACATTTTGAATCATTTTATGTACAGTCCGAAAAATTCATTTTCTGATGAAAAACGATGACTCCGGACCTGTCGAACGTCCCCAAAATGGTCCATATCGATGAAATTTTAACATTTAATCTTTTGACTCCAAACGACTGTTGAATGTGAATTAAGTCTTTTTCAACTAAAATAAGTGTGTTTAAAGTCATTTATGTGCCTGAAATTGGTCAAAATTGAAGCTTTTGTGTAAGCAAAACTCTGTAAAAATGGCAAATTTTGTCACTCTGAGGGGTTAAAAAGTGGTTATTCAACATGAGGCACGATCCATTTGACATTTTGAATCATTTTTGGTATAGTCCGAAGAATTCATTTTCTGATGAAAAACGATGACTCCGGACCTGTCGAACGTCCCCAAAATGGTCCATATCGATGAAATTTTAACATTTAATCTTTTGACTCCAAACGACTTTTGGATGTGAATTAAGTCTTTTTCAACTAAAATAAGTGTGTTTAAAGTCATTTATTTGCCTGAAATTGGTCAAAATTGAAGCTTTTGTGTAAGCAAAACTCTGTAAAAATGGCAATTTTGGTCACTCTGAGGGGTTAAAAAGTCGTTATTCAACATGAGGCACGATCACTTTGGCATTTTGAATCATTTTTGATATAGTCCAAAAAATTCATTTTCTAATGAAAAACGATGACTCCGGACCTGTCGAACGTCCCCAAAATGGTCCATATCGATGAAATTTTAACATTTAATCTTTTGACTCCAAACGACTGTTGAATGTGAATTAAGTCTTTTTCAACTAAAATAAGTGTGTTTAAAGTCATTTATGTGCCTGAAATTGGTCAAAATTGAAGCTTTTGTGTAAGCAAAACTCTGTAAAAATGGCAATTTTGGTCACTCTGAGGGGTTAAAAAGTGGTTATTCAACATGAGGCACGATCCATTTGACATTTTGAATCATTTTTGGTACAGTCCGAAAAATTCATTTTCTGATGAAAAACGATGACACCGGACCTGTCGAACGTCCCCAAAATGGTCCATATCGATGAAATTTTAACATTTAATCTTTTGACTCCAAACGACTGTTGGATGTGAATTAAGTCTTTTTCAACTAAAATAAGTGTGTTTAAAGTCATTTATGTGCCTGAAATTGGTCAAAATTGAAGCTTTTGTGTAAGCAAAACTCTGTAAAAATGGCAATTTTGGTCACTCTGAGGGGTTAAAAAGTGGTTATTCAACATGAGGCACAATCTATTTGACATTTTGAATCATTTTTGGTATAGTCCGAAAAATTCATTTTCTGATGAAAAACGATGACTCCGGACCTGTCGAAGGTCCCCAAAATGGTCCATATCGATGAAATTTTAACATTTAATCTTTTGACTCCAAACGACTGTTGGATGTGAATTAGGACTTTTTCAACTAAAATAAGTGTGTTTAAAGTCATTTATGTGCCTGAAATTGGTCAAAATTGAAGCTTTTGAGTAAGCAAAACTCTGTAAAAATGGCAATTTTGGTCACTCTGAGGGGTTAAAAAGTGGTTATTCAACATGAGGCACGATCCATTTCACATTTTGAATCATTTTTGGTATAGTCTGAAAAATTAATTTTCTGATGAAAAACGATGACTCCGGACCTGTCGAATGTCCCCAAAATGGTCCATATCGATGAAATTTTAACATTTAATATTTTGACTCCAAACGACTTTTGGATGTGAATTAAGTCTTTTTCAACTAAAATAAGTGTGTTTAAAGTCATTTATTTGCCTGAAATTGGTCAAAATTGAAGCTTTTGTGTAAGCAAAACTCTGTAAAAATGGCAATTTTGGTAACTCTGAGGGGTTAAAAAGTGGTTATTCAACATGAGGCACAATCTATTTGACATTTTGAATCATTTTTGGTATAGTCCGAAAAATTCATTTTCTGATGAAAAACGATGACTCCGGACCTGTCGAACGTCCCCAAAATGGTCCATATCAATGAAATTTTAACATTTAATCTTTTGACTCCAAACGACTGTTGGATGTGAATTATGACTTTCTCAACTAAAATAAGTGTGTTTAAAGTCCTTTATGTGCCTGAAATTGGTCAAAATTGAAGCTTTTGAGTAAGCAAAACTCTGTAAAAATGGCAATTTTGGTCACTCTGAGGGGTTAAAAAGTCGTTATTCAACATGAGGCACGATCACTTTGGCATTTTGAATCATTTTTGATATAGTCCAAAAAATTCATTTTCTGATGAAAAACGATGACTCCGGACCTGTCGAACGTCCCCAAAATGGTCCATATCGATGAAATTTTAACATTTAATCTTTTGACTCCAAACGACTGTTGAATGTGAATTAAGTCTTTTTCAACTAAAATAAGTGTGTTTAAAGTCATTTATGTGCCTGAAATTGGTCAAAATTGAAGCTTTTGTGTAAGCAAAACTCTGTAAAAATGGCAATTTTGGTCACTCTGAGGGGTTAAAAAGTGGTTATTCAACATGAGGCACGATCCATTTGACATTTTGAATCATTTTATGTACAGTCCGAAAAATTCATTTTCTGATGAAAAACGATGACTCCGGACCTGTCGAACGTCCCCAAAATGGTCCATATCGATGAAATTTTAACATTTAATCTTTTGACTCCAAACGACTGTTGAATGTGAATTAAGTCTTTTTCAACTAAAATAAGTGTGTTTAAAGTCATTTATGTGCCTGAAATTGGTAAAAAATTGAAGCTTTTGTGTAAGCAAAACTCTGTAAAAATTGCAAATTTGGTCACTCTGAGGGGTTAAAAAGTGGTTATTCAACATGAGGCACGATCCATTTGACATTTTGAATCATTTTTGGTACAGTCCGAAAAATTCATTTTCTGATGAAAAACGATGACTCCGGACCTGTCGAACGTCCCCAAAATGGTCCATATCGATGAAATTTTAACATTTAATCTTTTGACTCCAAACGACTGTTGGATGTGAATTAAGTCTTTTTCAACTAAAATAAGTGTGTTTAAAGTCATTTATGTGCCTGAAATTGGTCAAAATTGAAGCTTTTGTGTAAGCAAAACTCTGTAAAAATGGCAATTTTGGTCACTCTGAGGGGTTAAAAAGTGGTTATTCAACATGAGGCACAATCTATTTGACATTTTGAATCATTTTTGGTATAGTCCGAAAAATTCATTTTCTGATGAAAAACGATGGTCCATATCGATGAAATTTTAACATTTAATCTTTTGACTCCAAACGACTGTTGGATGTGAATTAAGTCTTTTTCAACTAAAATAAGTGTGTTTAAAGTCATTTATGTGCCTGAAATTGGTCAAAATTGAAGCTTTTGTGTAAGCAAAACTCTGTAAAAATGGCAATTTTGGTCACTCTGAGGGGTTAAAAAGTGGTTATTCAACATGAGGCACAATCTATTTGACATTTTGAATCATTTTTGGTATAGTCCGAAAAATTCATTTTCTGATGAAAAACGATGACTCCGGACCTGTCGAACGTCCCCAAAATGGTCCATATCGATGAAATTTTAACATTTAATCTTTTGACTCCAAACGACTGTTGGATGTGAATTATGACTTTCTCAACTAAAATAAGTGTGTTTAAAGTCATTTATGTGCCTGAAATTGGTCAAAATTGAAGCTTTTGTGTAAGCAAAACTCTGTAAAAATGGCAATTTTGGTCACTCTGAGGGGTTAAAAAGTGGTTATTCAACATGAGACACGATAAATTTGACATTTTGAATCATTTTATGTACAGTCCGAAAAATTCATTTTCTGATGAAAAACGATGACTCCGGACCTGTCGAACGTCCCCAAAATGGTCCATATCGATGAAATTTTAACATTTAATCTTTTGACTCCAAACGACTGTTGAATGTGAATTAAGTCTTTTTCAACTAAAATAAGTGTGTTTAAAGTCATTTATGTGCCTGAAATTGGTCAAAATTGAAGCTTTTGTGTAAGCAAAACTCTGTAAAAATGGCAAATTTTGTCACTCTGAGGGGTTAAAAAGTGGTTATTCAACATGAGGCACGATCCATTTGACATTTTGAATCATTTTTGGTATAGTCCGAAGAATTCATTTTCTGATGAAAAACGATGACTCCGGACCTGTCGAACGTCCCCAAAATGGTCCATATCGATGAAATTTTAACATTTAATCTTTTGACTCCAAACGACTTTTGGATGTGAATTAAGTCTTTTTCAACTAAAATAAGTGTGTTTAAAGTCATTTATTTGCCTGAAATTGGTCAAAATTGAAGCTTTTGTGTAAGCAAAACTCTGTAAAAATGGCAATTTTGGTCACTCTGAGGGGTTAAAAAGTCGTTATTCAACATGAGGCACGATCACTTTGGCATTTTGAATCATTTTTGATATAGTCCAAAAAATTCATTTTCTAATGAAAAACGATGACTCCGGACCTGTCGAACGTCCCCAAAATGGTCCATATCGATGAAATTTTAACATTTAATCTTTTGACTCCAAACGACTGTTGAATGTGAATTAAGTCTTTTTCAACTAAAATAAGTGTGTTTAAAGTCATTTATGTGCCTGAAATTGGTCAAAATTGAAGCTTTTGTGTAAGCAAAACTCTGTAAAAATGGCAATTTTGGTCACTCTGAGGGGTTAAAAAGTGGTTATTCAACATGAGGCACGATCCATTTGACATTTTGAATCATTTTTGGTACAGTCCGAAAAATTCATTTTCTGATGAAAAACGATGACACCGGACCTGTCGAACGTCCCCAAAATGGTCCATATCGATGAAATTTTAACATTTAATCTTTTGACTCCAAACGACTGTTGGATGTGAATTAAGTCTTTTTCAACTAAAATAAGTGTGTTTAAAGTCATTTATGTGCCTGAAATTGGTCAAAATTGAAGCTTTTGTGTAAGCAAAACTCTGTAAAAATGGCAATTTTGGTCACTCTGAGGGGTTAAAAAGTGGTTATTCAACATGAGGCACAATCTATTTGACATTTTGAATCATTTTTGGTATAGTCCGAAAAATTCATTTTCTGATGAAAAACGATGACTCCGGACCTGTCGAAGGTCCCCAAAATGGTCCATATCGATGAAATTTTAACATTTAATCTTTTGACTCCAAACGACTGTTGGATGTGAATTAGGACTTTTTCAACTAAAATAAGTGTGTTTAAAGTCATTTATGTGCCTGAAATTGGTCAAAATTGAAGCTTTTGAGTAAGCAAAACTCTGTAAAAATGGCAATTTTGGTCACTCTGAGGGGTTAAAAAGTGGTTATTCAACATGAGGCACGATCCATTTCACATTTTGAATCATTTTTGGTATAGTCTGAAAAATTAATTTTCTGATGAAAAACGATGACTCCGGACCTGTCGAATGTCCCCAAAATGGTCCATATCGATGAAATTTTAACATTTAATATTTTGACTCCAAACGACTTTTGGATGTGAATTAAGTCTTTTTCAACTAAAATAAGTGTGTTTAAAGTCATTTATTTGCCTGAAATTGGTCAAAATTGAAGCTTTTGTGTAAGCAAAACTCTGTAAAAATGGCAATTTTGGTAACTCTGAGGGGTTAAAAAGTGGTTATTCAACATGAGGCACAATCTATTTGACATTTTGAATCATTTTTGGTATAGTCCGAAAAATTCATTTTCTGATGAAAAACGATGACTCCGGACCTGTCGAACGTCCCCAAAATGGTCCATATCAATGAAATTTTAACATTTAATCTTTTGACTCCAAACGACTGTTGGATGTGAATTATGACTTTCTCAACTAAAATAAGTGTGTTTAAAGTCCTTTATGTGCCTGAAATTGGTCAAAATTGAAGCTTTTGAGTAAGCAAAACTCTGTAAAAATGGCAATTTTGGTCACTCTGAGGGGTTAAAAAGTCGTTATTCAACATGAGGCACGATCACTTTGGCATTTTGAATCATTTTTGATATAGTCCAAAAAATTCATTTTCTGATGAAAAACGATGACTCCGGACCTGTCGAACGTCCCCAAAATGGTCCATATCGATGAAATTTTAACATTTAATCTTTTGACTCCAAACGACTGTTGAATGTGAATTAAGTCTTTTTCAACTAAAATAAGTGTGTTTAAAGTCATTTATGTGCCTGAAATTGGTCAAAATTGAAGCTTTTGTGTAAGCAAAACTCTGTAAAAATGGCAATTTTGGTCACTCTGAGGGGTTAAAAAGTGGTTATTCAACATGAGGCACGATCCATTTGACATTTTGAATCATTTTATGTACAGTCCGAAAAATTCATTTTCTGATGAAAAACGATGACTCCGGACCTGTCGAACGTCCCCAAAATGGTCCATATCGATGAAATTTTAACATTTAATCTTTTGACTCCAAACGACTGTTGAATGTGAATTAAGTCTTTTTCAACTAAAATAAGTGTGTTTAAAGTCATTTATGTGCCTGAAATTGGTAAAAAATTGAAGCTTTTGTGTAAGCAAAACTCTGTAAAAATTGCAAATTTGGTCACTCTGAGGGGTTAAAAAGTGGTTATTCAACATGAGGCACGATCCATTTGACATTTTGAATCATTTTTGGTACAGTCCGAAAAATTCATTTTCTGATGAAAAACGATGACTCCGGACCTGTCGAACGTCCCCAAAATGGTCCATATCGATGAAATTTTAACATTTAATCTTTTGACTCCAAACGACTTTTGGATGTGAATTAAGTCTTTTTCAACTAAAATAAGTGTGTTTAAAGTCATTTATTTGCCTGAAATTGGTCAAAATTGAAGCTTTTGTGTAAGCAAAACTCTGTAAAAATGGCAATTTTGGTCACTCTGAGGGGTTAAAAAGTCGTTATTCAACATGAGGCACGATCACTTTGGCATTTTGAATCATTTTTGATATAGTCCAAAAAATTCATTTTCTAATGAAAAACGATGACTCCGGACCTGTCGAACGTCCCCAAAATGGTCCATATCGATGAAATTTTAACATTTAATCTTTTGACTCCAAACGACTGTTGAATGTGAATTAAGTCTTTTTCAACTAAAATAAGTGTGTTTAAAGTCATTTATGTGCCTGAAATTGGTCAAAATTGAAGCTTTTGTGTAAGCAAAACTCTGTAAAAATGGCAATTTTGGTCACTCTGAGGGGTTAAAAAGTGGTTATTCAACATGAGGCACGATCCATTTGACATTTTGAATCATTTTTGGTACAGTCCGAAAAATTCATTTTCTGATGAAAAACGATGACACCGGACCTGTCGAACGTCCCCAAAATGGTCCATATCGATGAAATTTTAACATTTAATCTTTTGACTCCAAACGACTGTTGGATGTGAATTAAGTCTTTTTCAACTAAAATAAGTGTGTTTAAAGTCATTTATGTGCCTGAAATTGGTCAAAATTGAAGCTTTTGTGTAAGCAAAACTCTGTAAAAATGGCAATTTTGGTCACTCTGAGGGGTTAAAAAGTGGTTATTCAACATGAGGCACAATCTATTTGACATTTTGAATCATTTTTGGTATAGTCCGAAAAATTCATTTTCTGATGAAAAACGATGACTCCGGACCTGTCGAAGGTCCCCAAAATGGTCCATATCGATGAAATTTTAACATTTAATCTTTTGACTCCAAACGACTGTTGGATGTGAATTAGGACTTTTTCAACTAAAATAAGTGTGTTTAAAGTCATTTATGTGCCTGAAATTGGTCAAAATTGAAGCTTTTGAGTAAGCAAAACTCTGTAAAAATGGCAATTTTGGTCACTCTGAGGGGTTAAAAAGTGGTTATTCAACATGAGGCACGATCCATTTCACATTTTGAATCATTTTTGGTATAGTCTGAAAAATTAATTTTCTGATGAAAAACGATGACTCCGGACCTGTCGAATGTCCCCAAAATGGTCCATATCGATGAAATTTTAACATTTAATATTTTGACTCCAAACGACTTTTGGATGTGAATTAAGTCTTTTTCAACTAAAATAAGTGTGTTTAAAGTCATTTATTTGCCTGAAATTGGTCAAAATTGAAGCTTTTGTGTAAGCAAAACTCTGTAAAAATGGCAATTTTGGTAACTCTGAGGGGTTAAAAAGTGGTTATTCAACATGAGGCACAATCTATTTGACATTTTGAATCATTTTTGGTATAGTCCGAAAAATTCATTTTCTGATGAAAAACGATGACTCCGGACCTGTCGAACGTCCCCAAAATGGTCCATATCAATGAAATTTTAACATTTAATCTTTTGACTCCAAACGACTGTTGGATGTGAATTATGACTTTCTCAACTAAAATAAGTGTGTTTAAAGTCCTTTATGTGCCTGAAATTGGTCAAAATTGAAGCTTTTGAGTAAGCAAAACTCTGTAAAAATGGCAATTTTGGTCACTCTGAGGGGTTAAAAAGTCGTTATTCAACATGAGGCACGATCACTTTGGCATTTTGAATCATTTTTGATATAGTCCAAAAAATTCATTTTCTGATGAAAAACGATGACTCCGGACCTGTCGAACGTCCCCAAAATGGTCCATATCGATGAAATTTTAACATTTAATCTTTTGACTCCAAACGACTGTTGAATGTGAATTAAGTCTTTTTCAACTAAAATAAGTGTGTTTAAAGTCATTTATGTGCCTGAAATTGGTCAAAATTGAAGCTTTTGTGTAAGCAAAACTCTGTAAAAATGGCAATTTTGGTCACTCTGAGGGGTTAAAAAGTGGTTATTCAACATGAGGCACGATCCATTTGACATTTTGAATCATTTTATGTACAGTCCGAAAAATTCATTTTCTGATGAAAAACGATGACTCCGGACCTGTCGAACGTCCCCAAAATGGTCCATATCGATGAAATTTTAACATTTAATCTTTTGACTCCAAACGACTGTTGAATGTGAATTAAGTCTTTTTCAACTAAAATAAGTGTGTTTAAAGTCATTTATGTGCCTGAAATTGGTAAAAAATTGAAGCTTTTGTGTAAGCAAAACTCTGTAAAAATTGCAAATTTGGTCACTCTGAGGGGTTAAAAAGTGGTTATTCAACATGAGGCACGATCCATTTGACATTTTGAATCATTTTTGGTACAGTCCGAAAAATTCATTTTCTGATGAAAAACGATGACTCCGGACCTGTCGAACGTCCCCAAAATGGTCCATATCGATGAAATTTTAACATTTAATCTTTTGACTCCAAACGACTGTTGGATGTGAATTAAGTCTTTTTCAACTAAAATAAGTGTGTTTAAAGTCCTTTATGTGCCTGAAATTGGTCAAAATTGAAGCTTTTGAGTAAGCAAAACTCTGTAAAAATGGCAATTTTGGTCACTCTGAGGGGTTAAAAAGTCGTTATTCAACATGAGGCACGATCACTTTGGCATTTTGAATCATTTTTGATATAGTCCAAAAAATTCATTTTCTGATGAAAAACGATGACTCCGGACCTGTCGAACGTCCCCAAAATGGTCCATATCGATGAAATTTTAACATTTAATCTTTTGACTCCAAACGACTGTTGAATGTGAATTAAGTCTTTTTCAACTAAAATAAGTGTGTTTAAAGTCATTTATGTGCCTGAAATTGGTCAAAATTGAAGCTTTTGTGTAAGCAAAACTCTGTAAAAATGGCAATTTTGGTCACTCTGAGGGGTTAAAAAGTGGTTATTCAACATGAGGCACGATCCATTTGACATTTTGAATCATTTTATGTACAGTCCGAAAAATTCATTTTCTGATGAAAAACGATGACTCCGGACCTGTCGAACGTCCCCAAAATGGTCCATATCGATGAAATTTTAACATTTAATCTTTTGACTCCAAACGACTGTTGAATGTGAATTAAGTCTTTTTCAACTAAAATAAGTGTGTTTAAAGTCATTTATGTGCCTGAAATTGGTAAAAAATTGAAGCTTTTGTGTAAGCAAAACTCTGTAAAAATTGCAAATTTGGTCACTCTGAGGGGTTAAAAAGTGGTTATTCAACATGAGGCACGATCCATTTGACATTTTGAATCATTTTTGGTACAGTCCGAAAAATTCATTTTCTGATGAAAAACGATGACTCCGGACCTGTCGAACGTCCCCAAAATGGTCCATATCGATGAAATTTTAACATTTAATCTTTTGACTCCAAACGACTGTTGGATGTGAATTAAGTCTTTTTCAACTAAAATAAGTGTGTTTAAAGTCATTTATGTGCCTGAAATTGGTCAAAATTGAAGCTTTTGTGTAAGCAAAACTCTGTAAAAATGGCAATTTTGGTCACTCTGAGGGGTTAAAAAGTGGTTATTCAACATGAGGCACAATCTATTTGACATTTTGAATCATTTTTGGTATAGTCCGAAAAATTCATTTTCTGATGAAAAACGATGACTCCGGACCTGTCGAAGGTCCCCAAAATGGTCCATATCGATGAAATTTTAACATTTAATCTTTTGACTCCAAACGACTGTTGGATGTGAATTAAGTCTTTTTCAACTAAAATAAGTGTGTTTAAAGTCATTTATGTGCCTGAAATTGGTCAAAATTGAAGCTTTTGTGTAAGCAAAACTCTGTAAAAATGGCAATTTTGGTCACTCTGAGGGGTTAAAAAGTGGTTATTCAACATGAGGCACAATCTATTTGACATTTTGAATCATTTTTGATATAGTCCAAAAAATTCATTTTCTAATGAAAAACGATGACTCCGGACCTGTCGAACGTCCCCAAAATGGTCCATATCGATGAAATTTTAACATTTAATCTTTTGACTCCAAACGACTGTTGAATGTGAATTAAGTCTTTTTCAACTAAAATAAGTGTGTTTAAAGTCATTTATGTGCCTGAAATTGGTCAAAATTGAAGCTTTTGTGTAAGCAAAACTCTGTAAAAATGGCAATTTTGGTCACTCTGAGGGGTTAAAAAGTGGTTATTCAACATGAGGCACGATCCATTTGACATTTTGAATCATTTTTGGTACAGTCCGAAAAATTCATTTTCTGATGAAAAACGATGACACCGGACCTGTCGAACGTCCCCAAAATGGTCCATATCGATGAAATTTTAACATTTAATCTTTTGACTCCAAACGACTGTTGGATGTGAATTAAGTCTTTTTCAACTAAAATAAGTGTGTTTAAAGTCATTTATGTGCCTGAAATTGGTCAAAATTGAAGCTTTTGTGTAAGCAAAACTCTGTAAAAATGGCAATTTTGGTCACTCTGAGGGGTTAAAAAGTGGTTATTCAACATGAGGCACAATCTATTTGACATTTTGAATCATTTTTGGTATAGTCCGAAAAATTCATTTTCTGATGAAAAACGATGACTCCGGACCTGTCGAAGGTCCCCAAAATGGTCCATATCGATGAAATTTTAACATTTAATCTTTTGACTCCAAACGACTGTTGGATGTGAATTAGGACTTTTTCAACTAAAATAAGTGTGTTTAAAGTCATTTATGTGCCTGAAATTGGTCAAAATTGAAGCTTTTGAGTAAGCAAAACTCTGTAAAAATGGCAATTTTGGTCACTCTGAGGGGTTAAAAAGTGGTTATTCAACATGAGGCACGATCCATTTCACATTTTGAATCATTTTTGGTATAGTCTGAAAAATTAATTTTCTGATGAAAAACGATGACTCCGGACCTGTCGAATGTCCCCAAAATGGTCCATATCGATGAAATTTTAACATTTAATATTTTGACTCCAAACGACTTTTGGATGTGAATTAAGTCTTTTTCAACTAAAATAAGTGTGTTTAAAGTCATTTATTTGCCTGAAATTGGTCAAAATTGAAGCTTTTGTGTAAGCAAAACTCTGTAAAAATGGCAATTTTGGTAACTCTGAGGGGTTAAAAAGTGGTTATTCAACATGAGGCACAATCTATTTGACATTTTGAATCATTTTTGGTATAGTCCGAAAAATTCATTTTCTGATGAAAAACGATGACTCCGGACCTGTCGAACGTCCCCAAAATGGTCCATATCAATGAAATTTTAACATTTAATCTTTTGACTCCAAACGACTGTTGGATGTGAATTATGACTTTCTCAACTAAAATAAGTGTGTTTAAAGTCCTTTATGTGCCTGAAATTGGTCAAAATTGAAGCTTTTGAGTAAGCAAAACTCTGTAAAAATGGCAATTTTGGTCACTCTGAGGGGTTAAAAAGTCGTTATTCAACATGAGGCACGATCACTTTGGCATTTTGAATCATTTTTGATATAGTCCAAAAAATTCATTTTCTGATGAAAAACGATGACTCCGGACCTGTCGAACGTCCCCAAAATGGTCCATATCGATGAAATTTTAACATTTAATCTTTTGACTCCAAACGACTGTTGAATGTGAATTAAGTCTTTTTCAACTAAAATAAGTGTGTTTAAAGTCATTTATGTGCCTGAAATTGGTCAAAATTGAAGCTTTTGTGTAAGCAAAACTCTGTAAAAATGGCAATTTTGGTCACTCTGAGGGGTTAAAAAGTGGTTATTCAACATGAGGCACGATCCATTTGACATTTTGAATCATTTTATGTACAGTCCGAAAAATTCATTTTCTGATGAAAAACGATGACTCCGGACCTGTCGAACGTCCCCAAAATGGTCCATATCGATGAAATTTTAACATTTAATCTTTTGACTCCAAACGACTGTTGAATGTGAATTAAGTCTTTTTCAACTAAAATAAGTGTGTTTAAAGTCATTTATGTGCCTGAAATTGGTAAAAAATTGAAGCTTTTGTGTAAGCAAAACTCTGTAAAAATTGCAAATTTGGTCACTCTGAGGGGTTAAAAAGTGGTTATTCAACATGAGGCACGATCCATTTGACATTTTGAATCATTTTTGGTACAGTCCGAAAAATTCATTTTCTGATGAAAAACGATGACTCCGGACCTGTCGAACGTCCCCAAAATGGTCCATATCGATGAAATTTTAACATTTAATCTTTTGACTCCAAACGACTGTTGGATGTGAATTAAGTCTTTTTCAACTAAAATAAGTGTGTTTAAAGTCATTTATGTGCCTGAAATTGGTCAAAATTGAAGCTTTTGTGTAAGCAAAACTCTGTAAAAATGGCAATTTTGGTCACTCTGAGGGGTTAAAAAGTGGTTATTCAACATGAGGCACAATCTATTTGACATTTTGAATCATTTTTGGTATAGTCCGAAAAATTCATTTTCTGATGAAAAACGATGACTCCGGACCTGTCGAAGGTCCCCAAAATGGTCCATATCGATGAAATTTTAACATTTAATCTTTTGACTCCAAACGACTGTTGGATGTGAATTAAGTCTTTTTCAACTAAAATAAGTGTGTTTAAAGTCATTTATGTGCCTGAAATTGGTCAAAATTGAAGCTTTTGTGTAAGCAAAACTCTGTAAAAATGGCAATTTTGGTCACTCTGAGGGGTTAAAAAGTGGTTATTCAACATGAGGCACAATCTATTTGACATTTTGAATCATTTTTGGTATAGTCCGAAAAATTCATTTTCTGATGAAAAACGATGACTCCGGACCTGTCGAACGTCCCCAAAATGGTCCATATCGATGAAATTTTAACATTTAATCTTTTGACTCCAAACGACTGTTGGATGTGAATTATGACTTTCTCAACTAAAATAAGTGTGTTTAAAGTCATTTATGTGCCTGAAATTGGTCAAAATTGAAGCTTTTGTGTAAGCAAAACTCTGTAAAAATGGCAATTTTGGTCACTCTGAGGGGTTAAAAAGTGGTTATTCAACATGAGACACGATAAATTTGACATTTTGAATCATTTTATGTACAGTCCGAAAAATTCATTTTCTGATGAAAAACGATGACTCCGGACCTGTCGAACGTCCCCAAAATGGTCCATATCGATGAAATTTTAACATTTAATCTTTTGACTCCAAACGACTGTTGAATGTGAATTAAGTCTTTTTCAACTAAAATAAGTGTGTTTAAAGTCATTTATGTGCCTGAAATTGGTCAAAATTGAAGCTTTTGTGTAAGCAAAACTCTGTAAAAATGGCAAATTTTGTCACTCTGAGGGGTTAAAAAGTGGTTATTCAACATGAGGCACGATCCATTTGACATTTTGAATCATTTTTGGTATAGTCCGAAGAATTCATTTTCTGATGAAAAACGATGACTCCGGACCTGTCGAACGTCCCCAAAATGGTCCATATCGATGAAATTTTAACATTTAATCTTTTGACTCCAAACGACTTTTGGATGTGAATTAAGTCTTTTTCAACTAAAATAAGTGTGTTTAAAGTCATTTATTTGCCTGAAATTGGTCAAAATTGAAGCTTTTGTGTAAGCAAAACTCTGTAAAAATGGCAATTTTGGTCACTCTGAGGGGTTAAAAAGTCGTTATTCAACATGAGGCACGATCACTTTGGCATTTTGAATCATTTTTGATATAGTCCAAAAAATTCATTTTCTAATGAAAAACGATGACTCCGGACCTGTCGAACGTCCCCAAAATGGTCCATATCGATGAAATTTTAACATTTAATCTTTTGACTCCAAACGACTGTTGAATGTGAATTAAGTCTTTTTCAACTAAAATAAGTGTGTTTAAAGTCATTTATGTGCCTGAAATTGGTCAAAATTGAAGCTTTTGTGTAAGCAAAACTCTGTAAAAATGGCAATTTTGGTCACTCTGAGGGGTTAAAAAGTGGTTATTCAACATGAGGCACGATCCATTTGACATTTTGAATCATTTTTGGTACAGTCCGAAAAATTCATTTTCTGATGAAAAACGATGACACCGGACCTGTCGAACGTCCCCAAAATGGTCCATATCGATGAAATTTTAACATTTAATCTTTTGACTCCAAACGACTGTTGGATGTGAATTAAGTCTTTTTCAACTAAAATAAGTGTGTTTAAAGTCATTTATGTGCCTGAAATTGGTCAAAATTGAAGCTTTTGTGTAAGCAAAACTCTGTAAAAATGGCAATTTTGGTCACTCTGAGGGGTTAAAAAGTGGTTATTCAACATGAGGCACAATCTATTTGACATTTTGAATCATTTTTGGTATAGTCCGAAAAATTCATTTTCTGATGAAAAACGATGACTCCGGACCTGTCGAAGGTCCCCAAAATGGTCCATATCGATGAAATTTTAACATTTAATCTTTTGACTCCAAACGACTGTTGGATGTGAATTAGGACTTTTTCAACTAAAATAAGTGTGTTTAAAGTCATTTATGTGCCTGAAATTGGTCAAAATTGAAGCTTTTGAGTAAGCAAAACTCTGTAAAAATGGCAATTTTGGTCACTCTGAGGGGTTAAAAAGTGGTTATTCAACATGAGGCACGATCCATTTCACATTTTGAATCATTTTTGGTATAGTCTGAAAAATTAATTTTCTGATGAAAAACGATGACTCCGGACCTGTCGAATGTCCCCAAAATGGTCCATATCGATGAAATTTTAACATTTAATATTTTGACTCCAAACGACTTTTGGATGTGAATTAAGTCTTTTTCAACTAAAATAAGTGTGTTTAAAGTCATTTATTTGCCTGAAATTGGTCAAAATTGAAGCTTTTGTGTAAGCAAAACTCTGTAAAAATGGCAATTTTGGTAACTCTGAGGGGTTAAAAAGTGGTTATTCAACATGAGGCACAATCTATTTGACATTTTGAATCATTTTTGGTATAGTCCGAAAAATTCATTTTCTGATGAAAAACGATGACTCCGGACCTGTCGAACGTCCCCAAAATGGTCCATATCAATGACATTTTAACATTTAATCTTTTGACTCCAAACGACTGTTGGATGTGAATTATGACTTTCTCAACTAAAATAAGTGTGTTTAAAGTCCTTTATGTGCCTGAAATTGGTCAAAATTGAAGCTTTTGAGTAAGCAAAACTCTGTAAAAATGGCAATTTTGGTCACTCTGAGGGGTTAAAAAGTCGTTATTCAACATGAGGCACGATCACTTTGGCATTTTGAATCATTTTTGATATAGTCCAAAAAATTCATTTTCTGATGAAAAACGATGACTCCGGACCTGTCGAACGTCCCCAAAATGGTCCATATCGATGAAATTTTAACATTTAATCTTTTGACTCCAAACGACTGTTGAATGTGAATTAAGTCTTTTTCAACTAAAATAAGTGTGTTTAAAGTCATTTATGTGCCTGAAATTGGTCAAAATTGAAGCTTTTGTGTAAGCAAAACTCTGTAAAAATGGCAATTTTGGTCACTCTGAGGGGTTAAAAAGTGGTTATTCAACATGAGGCACGATCCATTTGACATTTTGAATCATTTTATGTACAGTCCGAAAAATTCATTTTCTGA
The DNA here is from genome assembly GCF_964263255.1 of Lissotriton vulgaris. Lineage (NCBI taxonomy): Eukaryota > Metazoa > Chordata > Amphibia > Caudata > Salamandridae > Lissotriton > Lissotriton vulgaris. Next base: position 92,419 of record NW_028251440.1, read on the forward strand.
TGAAAAACGATGACTCCGGACCTGTCGAACGTCCCCAAAATGGTCCATATCGATGAAATTTTAACATTTAATCTTTTGACTCCAAACGACTGTTGAATGTGAATTAAGTCTTTTTCAACTAAAATAAGTGTGTTTAAAGTCATTTATGTGCCTGAAATTGGTAAAAAATTGAAGCTTTTGTGTAAGCAAAACTCTGTAAAAATTGCAAATTTGGTCACTCTGAGGGGTTAAAAAGTGGTTATTCAACATGAGGCACGATCCATTTGACATTTTGAATCATTTTTGGTACAGTCCGAAAAATTCATTTTCTGATGAAAAACGATGACTCCGGACCTGTCGAACGTCCCCAAAATGGTCCATATCGATGAAATTTTAACATTTAATCTTTTGACTCCAAACGACTGTTGGATGTGAATTAAGTCTTTTTCAACTAAAATAAGTGTGTTTAAAGTCATTTATGTGCCTGAAATTGGTCAAAATTGAAGCTTTTGTGTAAGCAAAACTCTGTAAAAATGGCAATTTTGGTCACTCTGAGGGGTTAAAAAGTGGTTATTCAACATGAGGCACAATCTATTTGACATTTTGAATCATTTTTGGTATAGTCCGAAAAATTCATTTTCTGATGAAAAACGATGACTCCGGACCTGTCGAAGGTCCCCAAAATGGTCCATATCGATGAAATTTTAACATTTAATCTTTTGACTCCAAACGACTGTTGGATGTGAATTAAGTCTTTTTCAACTAAAATAAGTGTGTTTAAAGTCATTTATGTGCCTGAAATTGGTCAAAATTGAAGCTTTTGTGTAAGCAAAACTCTGTAAAAATGGCAATTTTGGTCACTCTGAGGGGTTAAAAAGTGGTTATTCAACATGAGGCACAATCTATTTGACATTTTGAATCATTTTTGGTATAGTCCGAAAAATTCATTTTCTGATGAAAAACGATGACTCCGGACCTGTCGAACGTCCCCAAAATGGTCCATATCGATGAAATTTTAACATTTAATCTTTTGACTCCAAACGACTGTTGGATGTGAATTATGACTTTCTCAACTAAAATAAGTGTGTTTAAAGTCATTTATGTGCCTGAAATTGGTCAAAATTGAAGCTTTTGTGTAAGCAAAACTCTGTAAAAATGGCAATTTTGGTCACTCTGAGGGGTTAAAAAGTGGTTATTCAACATGAGACACGATAAATTTGACATTTTGAATCATTTTATGTACAGTCCGAAAAATTCATTTTCTGATGAAAAACGATGACTCCGGACCTGTCGAACGTCCCCAAAATGGTCCATATCGATGAAATTTTAACATTTAATCTTTTGACTCCAAACGACTGTTGAATGTGAATTAAGTCTTTTTCAACTAAAATAAGTGTGTTTAAAGTCATTTATGTGCCTGAAATTGGTCAAAATTGAAGCTTTTGTGTAAGCAAAACTCTGTAAAAATGGCAAATTTTGTCACTCTGAGGGGTTAAAAAGTGGTTATTCAACATGAGGCACGATCCATTTGACATTTTGAATCATTTTTGGTATAGTCCGAAGAATTCATTTTCTGATGAAAAACGATGACTCCGGACCTGTCGAACGTCCCCAAAATGGTCCATATCGATGAAATTTTAACATTTAATCTTTTGACTCCAAACGACTTTTGGATGTGAATTAAGTCTTTTTCAACTAAAATAAGTGTGTTTAAAGTCATTTATTTGCCTGAAATTGGTCAAAATTGAAGCTTTTGTGTAAGCAAAACTCTGTAAAAATGGCAATTTTGGTCACTCTGAGGGGTTAAAAAGTCGTTATTCAACATGAGGCACGATCACTTTGGCATTTTGAATCATTTTTGATATAGTCCAAAAAATTCATTTTCTAATGAAAAACGATGACTCCGGACCTGTCGAACGTCCCCAAAATGGTCCATATCGATGAAATTTTAACATTTAATCTTTTGACTCCAAACGACTGTTGAATGTGAATTAAGTCTTTTTCAACTAAAATAAGTGTGTTTAAAGTCATTTATGTGCCTGAAATTGGTCAAAATTGAAGCTTTTGTGTAAGCAAAACTCTGTAAAAATGGCAATTTTGGTCACTCTGAGGGGTTAAAAAGTGGTTATTCAACATGAGGCACGATCCATTTGACATTTTGAATCATTTTTGGTACAGTCCGAAAAATTCATTTTCTGATGAAAAACGATGACACCGGACCTGTCGAACGTCCCCAAAATGGTCCATATCGATGAAATTTTAACATTTAATCTTTTGACTCCAAACGACTGTTGGATGTGAATTAAGTCTTTTTCAACTAAAATAAGTGTGTTTAAAGTCATTTATGTGCCTGAAATTGGTCAAAATTGAAGCTTTTGTGTAAGCAAAACTCTGTAAAAATGGCAATTTTGGTCACTCTGAGGGGTTAAAAAGTGGTTATTCAACATGAGGCACAATCTATTTGACATTTTGAATCATTTTTGGTATAGTCCGAAAAATTCATTTTCTGATGAAAAACGATGACTCCGGACCTGTCGAAGGTCCCCAAAATGGTCCATATCGATGAAATTTTAACATTTAATCTTTTGACTCCAAACGACTGTTGGATGTGAATTAGGACTTTTTCAACTAAAATAAGTGTGTTTAAAGTCATTTATGTGCCTGAAATTGGTCAACATTGAAGCTTTTGAGTAAGCAAAACTCTGTAAAAATGGCAATTTTGGTCACTCTGAGGGGTTAAAAAGTGGTTATTCAACATGAGGCACGATCCATTTCACATTTTGAATCATTTTTGGTATAGTCTGAAAAATTAATTTTCTGATGAAAAACGATGACTCCGGACCTGTCGAATGTCCCCAAAATGGTCCATATCGATGAAATTTTAACATTTAATATTTTGACTCCAAACGACTTTTGGATGTGAATTAAGTCTTTTTCAACTAAAATAAGTGTGTTTAAAGTCATTTATTTGCCTGAAATTGGTCAAAATTGAAGCTTTTGTGTAAGCAAAACTCTGTAAAAATGGCAATTTTGGTAACTCTGAGGGGTTAAAAAGTGGTTATTCAACATGAGGCACAATCTATTTGACATTTTGAATCATTTTTGGTATAGTCCGAAAAATTCATTTTCTGATGAAAAACGATGACTCCGGACCTGTCGAACGTCCCCAAAATGGTCCATATCAATGAAATTTTAACATTTAATCTTTTGACTCCAAACGACTGTTGGATGTGAATTATGACTTTCTCAACTAAAATAAGTGTGTTTAAAGTCCTTTATGTGCCTGAAATTGGTCAAAATTGAAGCTTTTGAGTAAGCAAAACTCTGTAAAAATGGCAATTTTGGTCACTCTGAGGGGTTAAAAAGTCGTTATTCAACATGAGGCACGATCACTTTGGCATTTTGAATCATTTTTGATATAGTCCAAAAAATTCATTTTCTGATGAAAAACGATGACTCCGGACCTGTCGAACGTCCCCAAAATGGTCCATATCGATGAAATTTTAACATTTAATCTTTTGACTCCAAACGACTGTTGAATGTGAATTAAGTCTTTTTCAACTAAAATAAGTGTGTTTAAAGTCATTTATGTGCCTGAAATTGGTCAAAATTGAAGCTTTTGTGTAAGCAAAACTCTGTAAAAATGGCAATTTTGGTCACTCTGAGGGGTTAAAAAGTGGTTATTCAACATGAGGCACGATCCATTTGACATTTTGAATCATTTTATGTACAGTCCGAAAAATTCATTTTCTGATGAAAAACGATGACTCCGGACCTGTCGAACGTTCCCCAAAATGGTCCATATCGATGAAATTTTAACATTTAATCTTTTGACTCCAAACGACTGTTGAATGTGAATTAAGTCTTTTTCAACTAAAATAAGTGTGTTTAAAGTCATTTATGTGCCTGAAATTGGTAAAAAATTGAAGCTTTTGTGTAAGCAAAACTCTGTAAAAATTGCAAATTTGGTCACTCTGAGGGGTTAAAAAGTGGTTATTCAACATGAGGCACGATCCATTTGACATTTTGAATCATTTTTGGTACAGTCCGAAAAATTCATTTTCTGATGAAAAACGATGACTCCGGACCTGTCGAACGTCCCCAAAATGGTCCATATCGATGAAATTTTAACATTTAATCTTTTGACTCCAAACGACTGTTGGATGTGAATTAAGTCTTTTTCAACTAAAATAAGTGTGTTTAAAGTCATTTATGTGCCTGAAATTGGTCAAAATTGAAGCTTTTGTGTAAGCAAAACTCTGTAAAAATGGCAATTTTGGTCACTCTGAGGGGTTAAAAAGTGGTTATTCAACATGAGGCACAATCTATTTGACATTTTGAATCATTTTTGGTATAGTCCGAAAAATTCATTTTCTGATGAAAAACGATGACTCCGGACCTGTCGAAGGTCCCCAAAATGGTCCATATCGATGAAATTTTAACATTTAATCTTTTGACTCCAAACGACTGTTGGATGTGAATTAAGTCTTTTTCAACTAAAATAAGTGTGTTTAAAGTCATTATGTGCCTGAAATTGGTCAAAATTGAAGCTTTTGTGTAAGCAAAACTCTGTAAAAATGGCAATTTTGGTCACTCTGAGGGGTTAAAAAGTGGTTATTCAACATGAGGCACAATCTATTTGACATTTTGAATCATTTTTGGTATAGTCCGAAAAATTCATTTTCTGATGAAAAACGATGACTCCGGACCTGTCGAACGTCCCCAAAATGGTCCATATCGATGAAATTTTAACATTTAATCTTTTGACTCCAAACGACTGTTGGATGTGAATTATGACTTTCTCAACTAAAATAAGTGTGTTTAAAGTCATTTATGTGCCTGAAATTGGTCAAAATTGAAGCTTTTGTGTAAGCAAAACTCTGTAAAAATGGCAATTTTGGTCACTCTGAGGGGTTAAAAAGTGGTTATTCAACATGAGACACGATAAATTTGACATTTTGAATCATTTTATGTACAGTCCGAAAAATTCATTTTCTGATGAAAAACGATGACTCCGGACCTGTCGAACGTCCCCAAAATGGTCCATATCGATGAAATTTTAACATTTAATCTTTTGACTCCAAACGACTGTTGAATGTGAATTAAGTCTTTTTCAACTAAAATAAGTGTGTTTAAAGTCATTTATTTGCCTGAAATTGGTCAAAATTGAAGCTTTTGTGTAAGCAAAACTCTGTAAAAATGGCAATTTTGGTCACTCTGAGGGGTTAAAAAGTCGTTATTCAACATGAGGCACGATCACTTTGGCATTTTGAATCATTTTTGATATAGTCCAAAAAATTCATTTTCTAATGAAAAACGATGACTCCGGACCTGTCGAACGTCCCCAAAATGGTCCATATCGATGAAATTTTAACATTTAATCTTTTGACTCCAAACGACTGTTGAATGTGAATTAAGTCTTTTTCAACTAAAATAAGTGTGTTTAAAGTCATTTATGTGCCTGAAATTGGTCAAAATTGAAGCTTTTGTGTAAGCAAAACTCTGTAAAAATGGCAATTTTGGTCACTCTGAGGGGTTAAAAAGTGGTTATTCAACATGAGGCACGATCCATTTGACATTTTGAATCATTTTTGGTACAGTCCGAAAAATTCATTTTCTGATGAAAAACGATGACACCGGACCTGTCGAACGTCCCCAAAATGGTCCATATCGATGAAATTTTAACATTTAATCTTTTGACTCCAAACGACTGTTGGATGTGAATTAAGTCTTTTTCAACTAAAATAAGTGTGTTTAAAGTCATTTATGTGCCTGAAATTGGTCAAAATTGAAGCTTTTGTGTAAGCAAAACTCTGTAAAAATGGCAATTTTGGTCACTCTGAGGGGTTAAAAAGTGGTTATTCAACATGAGGCACAATCTATTTGACATTTTGAATCATTTTTGGTATAGTCCGAAAAATTCATTTTCTGATGAAAAACGATGACTCCGGACCTGTCGAAGGTCCCCAAAATGGTCCATATCGATGAAATTTTAACATTTAATCTTTTGACTCCAAACGACTGTTGGATGTGAATTAGGACTTTTTCAACTAAAATAAGTGTGTTTAAAGTCATTTATGTGCCTGAAATTGGTCAAAATTGAAGCTTTTGAGTAAGCAAAACTCTGTAAAAATGGCAATTTTGGTCACTCTGAGGGGTTAAAAAGTGGTTATTCAACATGAGGCACAATCTATTTGACATTTTGAATCATTTTTGGTATAGTCCGAAAAATTCATTTTCTGATGAAAAACGATGACTCCGGACCTGTCGAACGTCCCCAAAATGGTCCATATCAATGAAATTTTAACATTTAATCTTTTGACTCCAAACGACTGTTGGATGTGAATTATGACTTTCTCAACTAAAATAAGTGTGTTTAAAGTCCTTTATGTGCCTGAAATTGGTCAAAATTGAAGCTTTTGAGTAAGCAAAACTCTGTAAAAATGGCAATTTTGGTCACTCTGAGGGGTTAAAAAGTCGTTATTCAACATGAGGCACGATCACTTTGGCATTTTGAATCATTTTTGATATAGTCCAAAAAATTCATTTTCTGATGAAAAACGATGACTCCGGACCTGTCGAACGTCCCCAAAATGGTCCATATCGATGAAATTTTAACATTTAATCTTTTGACTCCAAACGACTGTTGAATGTGAATTAAGTCTTTTTCAACTAAAATAAGTGTGTTTAAAGTCATTTATGTGCCTGAAATTGGTCAAAATTGAAGCTTTTGTGTAAGCAAAACTCTGTAAAAATGGCAATTTTGGTCACTCTGAGGGGTTAAAAAGTGGTTATTCAACATGAGGCACAATCTATTTGACATTTTGAATCATTTTTGGTATAGTCCGAAAAATTCATTTTCTGATGAAAAACGATGACTCCGGACCTGTCGAAGGTCCCCAAAATGGTCCATATCGATGAAATTTTAACATTTAATCTTTTGACTCCAAACGACTGTTGGATGTGAATTAGGACTTTTTCAACTAAAATAAGTGTGTTTAAAGTCATTTATGTGCCTGAAATTGGTCAAAATTGAAGCTTTTGAGTAAGCAAAACTCTGTAAAAATGGCAATTTTGGTCACTCTGAGGGGTTAAAAAGTGGTTATTCAACATGAGGCACGATCCATTTCACATTTTGAATCATTTTTGGTATAGTCTGAAAAATTAATTTTCTGATGAAAAACGATGACTCCGGACCTGTCGAATGTCCCCAAAATGGTCCATATCGATGAAATTTTAACATTTAATATTTTGACTCCAAACGACTTTTGGATGTGAATTAAGTCTTTTTCAACTAAAATAAGTGTGTTTAAAGTCATTTATTTGCCTGAAATTGGTCAAAATTGAAGCTTTTGTGTAAGCAAAACTCTGTAAAAATGGCAATTTTGGTAACTCTGAGGGGTTAAAAAGTGGTTATTCAACATGAGGCACAATCTATTTGACATTTTGAATCATTTTTGGTATAGTCCGAAAAATTCATTTTCTGATGAAAAACGATGACTCCGGACCTGTCGAACGTCCCCAAAATGGTCCATATCAATGAAATTTTAACATTTAATCTTTTGACTCCAAACGACTGTTGGATGTGAATTATGACTTTCTCAACTAAAATAAGTGTGTTTAAAGTCCTTTATGTGCCTGAAATTGGTCAAAATTGAAGCTTTTGAGTAAGCAAAACTCTGTAAAAATGGCAATTTTGGTCACTCTGAGGGGTTAAAAAGTCGTTATTCAACATGAGGCACGATCACTTTGGCATTTTGAATCATTTTTGATATAGTCCAAAAAATTCATTTTCTGATGAAAAACGATGACTCCGGACCTGTCGAACGTCCCCAAAATGGTCCATATCGATGAAATTTTAACATTTAATCTTTTGACTCCAAACGACTGTTGAATGTGAATTAAGTCTTTTTCAACTAAAATAAGTGTGTTTAAAGTCATTTATGTGCCTGAAATTGGTCAAAATTGAAGCTTTTGTGTAAGCAAAACTCTGTAAAAATGGCAATTTTGGTCACTCTGAGGGGTTAAAAAGTGGTTATTCAACATGAGGCACGATCCATTTGACATTTTGAATCATTTTATGTACAGTCCGAAAAATTCATTTTCTGATGAAAAACGATGACTCCGGACCTGTCGAACGTCCCCAAAATGGTCCATATCGATGAAATTTTAACATTTAATCTTTTGACTCCAAACGACTGTTGAATGTGAATTAAGTCTTTTTCAACTAAAATAAGTGTGTTTAAAGTCATTTATGTGCCTGAAATTGGTAAAAAATTGAAGCTTTTGTGTAAGCAAAACTCTGTAAAAATTGCAAATTTGGTCACTCTGAGGGGTTAAAAAGTGGTTATTCAACATGAGGCACGATCCATTTGACATTTTGAATCATTTTTGGTACAGTCCGAAAAATTCATTTTCTGATGAAAAACGATGACTCCGGACCTGTCGAACGTCCCCAAAATGGTCCATATCGATGAAATTTTAACATTTAATCTTTTGACTCCAAACGACTTTTGGATGTGAATTAAGTCTTTTTCAACTAAAATAAGTGTGTTTAAAGTCATTTATTTGCCTGAAATTGGTCAAAATTGAAGCTTTTGTGTAAGCAAAACTCTGTAAAAATGGCAATTTTGGTCACTCTGAGGGGTTAAAAAGTCGTTATTCAACATGAGGCACGATCACTTTGGCATTTTGAATCATTTTTGATATAGTCCAAAAAATTCATTTTCTAATGAAAAACGATGACTCCGGACCTGTCGAACGTCCCCAAAATGGTCCATATCGATGAAATTTTAACATTTAATCTTTTGACTCCAAACGACTGTTGAATGTGAATTAAGTCTTTTTCAACTAAAATAAGTGTGTTTAAAGTCATTTATGTGCCTGAAATTGGTCAAAATTGAAGCTTTTGTGTAAGCAAAACTCTGTAAAAATGGCAATTTTGGTCACTCTGAGGGGTTAAAAAGTGGTTATTCAACATGAGGCACGATCCATTTGACATTTTGAATCATTTTTGGTACAGTCCGAAAAATTCATTTTCTGATGAAAAACGATGACACCGGACCTGTCGAACGTCCCCAAAATGGTCCATATCGATGAAATTTTAACATTTAATCTTTTGACTCCAAACGACTGTTGGATGTGAATTAAGTCTTTTTCAACTAAAATAAGTGTGTTTAAAGTCATTTATGTGCCTGAAATTGGTCAAAATTGAAGCTTTTGTGTAAGCAAAACTCTGTAAAAATGGCAATTTTGGTCACTCTGAGGGGTTAAAAAGTGGTTATTCAACATGAGGCACAATCTATTTGACATTTTGAATCATTTTTGGTATAGTCCGAAAAATTCATTTTCTGATGAAAAACGATGACTCCGGACCTGTCGAAGGTCCCCAAAATGGTCCATATCGATGAAATTTTAACATTTAATCTTTTGACTCCAAACGACTGTTGGATGTGAATTAGGACTTTTTCAACTAAAATAAGTGTGTTTAAAGTCATTTATGTGCCTGAAATTGGTCAAAATTGAAGCTTTTGAGTAAGCAAAACTCTGTAAAAATGGCAATTTTGGTCACTCTGAGGGGTTAAAAAGTGGTTATTCAACATGAGGCACGATCCATTTCACATTTTGAATCATTTTTGGTATAGTCTGAAAAATTAATTTTCTGATGAAAAACGATGACTCCGGACCTGTCGAATGTCCCCAAAATGGTCCATATCGATGAAATTTTAACATTTAATATTTTGACTCCAAACGACTTTTGGATGTGAATTAAGTCTTTTTCAACTAAAATAAGTGTGTTTAAAGTCATTTATTTGCCTGAAATTGGTCAAAATTGAAGCTTTTGTGTAAGCAAAACTCTGTAAAAATGGCAATTTTGGTAACTCTGAGGGGTTAAAAAGTGGTTATTCAACATGAGGCACAATCTATTTGACATTTTGAATCATTTTTGGTATAGTCCGAAAAATTCATTTTCTGATGAAAAACGATGACTCCGGACCTGTCGAACGTCCCCAAAATGGTCCATATCAATGAAATTTTAACATTTAATCTTTTGACTCCAAACGACTGTTGGATGTGAATTATGACTTTCTCAACTAAAATAAGTGTGTTTAAAGTCCTTTATGTGCCTGAAATTGGTCAAAATTGAAGCTTTTGAGTAAGCAAAACTCTGTAAAAATGGCAATTTTGGTCACTCTGAGGGGTTAAAAAGTCGTTATTCAACATGAGGCACGATCACTTTGGCATTTTGAATCATTTTTGATATAGTCCAAAAAATTCATTTTCTGATGAAAAACGATGACTCCGGACCTGTCGAACGTCCCCAAAATGGTCCATATCGATGAAATTTTAACATTTAATCTTTTGACTCCAAACGACTGTTGAATGTGAATTAAGTCTTTTTCAACTAAAATAAGTGTGTTTAAAGTCATTTATGTGCCTGAAATTGGTCAAAATTGAAGCTTTTGTGTAAGCAAAACTCTGTAAAAATGGCAATTTTGGTCACTCTGAGGGGTTAAAAAGTGGTTATTCAACATGAGGCACGATCCATTTGACATTTTGAATCATTTTATGTACAGTCCGAAAAATTCATTTTCTGATGAAAAACGATGACTCCGGACCTGTCGAACGTCCCCAAAATGGTCCATATCGATGAAATTTTAACATTTAATCTTTTGACTCCAAACGACTGTTGAATGTGAATTAAGTCTTTTTCAACTAAAATAAGTGTGTTTAAAGTCATTTATGTGCCTGAAATTGGTAAAAAATTGAAGCTTTTGTGTAAGCAAAACTCTGTAAAAATTGCAAATTTGGTCACTCTGAGGGGTTAAAAAGTGGTTATTCAACATGAGGCACGATCCATTTGACATTTTGAATCATTTTTGGTACAGTCCGAAAAATTCATTTTCTGATGAAAAACGATGACTCCGGACCTGTCGAACGTCCCCAAAATGGTCCATATCGATGAAATTTTAACATTTAATCTTTTGACTCCAAACGACTGTTGGATGTGAATTAAGTCTTTTTCAACTAAAATAAGTGTGTTTAAAGTCCTTTATGTGCCTGAAATTGGTCAAAATTGAAGCTTTTGAGTAAGCAAAACTCTGTAAAAATGGCAATTTTGGTCACTCTGAGGGGTTAAAAAGTCGTTATTCAACATGAGGCACGATCACTTTGGCATTTTGAATCATTTTTGATATAGTCCAAAAAATTCATTTTCTGATGAAAAACGATGACTCCGGACCTGTCGAACGTCCCCAAAATGGTCCATATCGATGAAATTTTAACATTTAATCTTTTGACTCCAAACGACTGTTGAATGTGAATTAAGTCTTTTTCAACTAAAATAAGTGTGTTTAAAGTCATTTATGTGCCTGAAATTGGTCAAAATTGAAGCTTTTGTGTAAGCAAAACTCTGTAAAAATGGCAATTTTGGTCACTCTGAGGGGTTAAAAAGTGGTTATTCAACATGAGGCACGATCCATTTGACATTTTGAATCATTTTATGTACAGTCCGAAAAATTCATTTTCTGATGAAAAACGATGACTCCGGACCTGTCGAACGTCCCCAAAATGGTCCATATCGATGAAATTTTAACATTTAATCTTTTGACTCCAAACGACTGTTGAATGTGAATTAAGTCTTTTTCAACTAAAATAAGTGTGTTTAAAGTCATTTATGTGCCTGAAATTGGTAAAAAATTGAAGCTTTTGTGTAAGCAAAACTCTGTAAAAATTGCAAATTTGGTCACTCTGAGGGGTTAAAAAGTGGTTATTCAACATGAGGCACGATCCATTTGACATTTTGAATCATTTTTGGTACAGTCCGAAAAATTCATTTTCTGATGAAAAACGATGACTCCGGACCTGTCGAACGTCCCCAAAATGGTCCATATCGATGAAATTTTAACATTTAATCTTTTGACTCCAAACGACTGTTGGATGTGAATTAAGTCTTTTTCAACTAAAATAAGTGTGTTTAAAGTCATTTATGTGCCTGAAATTGGTCAAAATTGAAGCTTTTGTGTAAGCAAAACTCTGTAAAAATGGCAATTTTGGTCACTCTGAGGGGTTAAAAAGTGGTTATTCAACATGAGGCACAATCTATTTGACATTTTGAATCATTTTTGGTATAGTCCGAAAAATTCATTTTCTGATGAAAAACGATGACTCCGGACCTGTCGAAGGTCCCCAAAATGGTCCATATCGATGAAATTTTAACATTTAATCTTTTGACTCCAAACGACTGTTGGATGTGAATTAAGTCTTTTTCAACTAAAATAAGTGTGTTTAAAGTCATTTATGTGCCTGAAATTGGTCAAAATTGAAGCTTTTGTGTAAGCAAAACTCTGTAAAAATGGCAATTTTGGTCACTCTGAGGGGTTAAAAAGTGGTTATTCAACATGAGGCACAATCTATTTGACATTTTGAATCATTTTTGGTATAGTCCGAAAAATTCATTTTCTGATGAAAAACGATGACTCCGGACCTGTCGAAGGTCCCCAAAATGGTCCATATCGATGAAATTTTAACATTTAATCTTTTGACTCCAAACGACTGTTGGATGTGAATTAAGTCTTTTTCAACTAAAATAAGTGTGTTTAAAGTCATTTATGTGCCTGAAATTGGTCAAAATTGAAGCTTTTGTGTAAGCAAAACTCTGTAAAAATGGCAATTTTGGTCACTCTGAGGGGTTAAAAAGTGGTTATTCAACATGAGGCACAATCTATTTGACATTTTGAATCATTTTTGATATAGTCCAAAAAATTCATTTTCTAATGAAAAACGATGACTCCGGACCTGTCGAACGTCCCCAAAATGGTCCATATCGATGAAATTTTAACATTTAATCTTTTGACTCCAAACGACTGTTGAATGTGAATTAAGTCTTTTTCAACTAAAATAAGTGTGTTTAAAGTCATTTATGTGCCTGAAATTGGTCAAAATTGAAGCTTTTGTGTAAGCAAAACTCTGTAAAAATGGCAATTTTGGTCACTCTGAGGGGTTAAAAAGTGGTTATTCAACATGAGGCACGATCCATTTGACATTTTGAATCATTTTTGGTACAGTCCGAAAAATTCATTTTCTGATGAAAAACGATGACACCGGACCTGTCGAACGTCCCCAAAATGGTCCATATCGATGAAATTTTAACATTTAATCTTTTGACTCCAAACGACTGTTGGATGTGAATTAAGTCTTTTTCAACTAAAATAAGTGTGTTTAAAGTCATTTATGTGCCTGAAATTGGTCAAAATTGAAGCTTTTGTGTAAGCAAAACTCTGTAAAAATGGCAATTTTGGTCACTCTGAGGGGTTAAAAAGTGGTTATTCAACATGAGGCACAATCTATTTGACATTTTGAATCATTTTTGGTATAGTCCGAAAAATTCATTTTCTGATGAAAAACGATGACTCCGGACCTGTCGAAGGTCCCCAAAATGGTCCATATCGATGAAATTTTAACATTTAATCTTTTGACTCCAAACGACTGTTGGATGTGAATTAGGACTTTTTCAACTAAAATAAGTGTGTTTAAAGTCATTTATGTGCCTGAAATTGGTCAAAATTGAAGCTTTTGAGTAAGCAAAACTCTGTAAAAATGGCAATTTTGGTCACTCTGAGGGGTTAAAAAGTGGTTATTCAACATGAGGCACGATCCATTTCACATTTTGAATCATTTTTGGTATAGTCTGAAAAATTAATTTTCTGATGAAAAACGATGACTCCGGACCTGTCGAATGTCCCCAAAATGGTCCATATCGATGAAATTTTAACATTTAATATTTTGACTCCAAACGACTTTTGGATGTGAATTAAGTCTTTTTCAACTAAAATAAGTGTGTTTAAAGTCATTTATTTGCCTGAAATTGGTCAAAATTGAAGCTTTTGTGTAAGCAAAACTCTGTAAAAATGGCAATTTTGGTAACTCTGAGGGGTTAAAAAGTGGTTATTCAACATGAGGCACAATCTATTTGACATTTTGAATCATTTTTGGTATAGTCCGAAAAATTCATTTTCTGATGAAAAACGATGACTCCGGACCTGTCGAACGTCCCCAAAATGGTCCATATCAATGAAATTTTAACATTTAATCTTTTGACTCCAAACGACTGTTGGATGTGAATTATGACTTTCTCAACTAAAATAAGTGTGTTTAAAGTCCTTTATGTGCCTGAAATTGGTCAAAATTGAAGCTTTTGAGTAAGCAAAACTCTGTAAAAATGGCAATTTTGGTCACTCTGAGGGGTTAAAAAGTCGTTATTCAACATGAGGCACGATCACTTTGGCATTTTGAATCATTTTTGATATAGTCCAAAAAATTCATTTTCTGATGAAAAACGATGACTCCGGACCTGTCGAACGTCCCCAAAATGGTCCATATCGATGAAATTTTAACATTTAATCTTTTGACTCCAAACGACTGTTGAATGTGAATTAAGTCTTTTTCAACTAAAATAAGTGTGTTTAAAGTCATTTATGTGCCTGAAATTGGTCAAAATTGAAGCTTTTGTGTAAGCAAAACTCTGTAAAAATGGCAATTTTGGTCACTCTGAGGGGTTAAAAAGTGGTTATTCAACATGAGGCACGATCCATTTGACATTTTGAATCATTTTATGTACAGTCCGAAAAATTCATTTTCTGATGAAAAACGATGACTCCGGACCTGTCGAACGTCCCCAAAATGGTCCATATCGATGAAATTTTAACATTTAATCTTTTGACTCCAAACGACTGTTGAATGTGAATTAAGTCTTTTTCAACTAAAATAAGTGTGTTTAAAGTCATTTATGTGCCTGAAATTGGTAAAAAATTGAAGCTTTTGTGTAAGCAAAACTCTGTAAAAATTGCAAATTTGGTCACTCTGAGGGGTTAAAAAGTGGTTATTCAACATGAGGCACGATCCATTTGACATTTTGAATCATTTTTGGTACAGTCCGAAAAATTCATTTTCTGATGAAAAACGATGACTCCGGACCTGTCGAACGTCCCCAAAATGGTCCATATCGATGAAATTTTAACATTTAATCTTTTGACTCCAAACGACTGTTGGATGTGAATTAAGTCTTTTTCAACTAAAATAAGTGTGTTTAAAGTCATTTATGTGCCTGAAATTGGTCAAAATTGAAGCTTTTGTGTAAGCAAAACTCTGTAAAAATGGCAATTTTGGTCACTCTGAGGGGTTAAAAAGTGGTTATTCAACATGAGGCACAATCTATTTGACATTTTGAATCATTTTTGGTATAGTCCGAAAAATTCATTTTCTGATGAAAAACGATGACTCCGGACCTGTCGAAGGTCCCCAAAATGGTCCATATCGATGAAATTTTAACATTTAATCTTTTGACTCCAAACGACTGTTGGATGTGAATTAAGTCTTTTTCAACTAAAATAAGTGTGTTTAAAGTCATTTATGTGCCTGAAATTGGTCAAAATTGAAGCTTTTGTGTAAGCAAAACTCTGTAAAAATGGCAATTTTGGTCACTCTGAGGGGTTAAAAAGTGGTTATTCAACATGAGGCACAATCTATTTGACATTTTGAATCATTTTTGGTATAGTCCGAAAAATTCATTTTCTGATGAAAAACGATGACTCCGGACCTGTCGAACGTCCCCAAAATGGTCCATATCGATGAAATTTTAACATTTAATCTTTTGACTCCAAACGACTGTTGGATGTGAATTATGACTTTCTCAACTAAAATAAGTGTGTTTAAAGTCATTTATGTGCCTGAAATTGGTCAAAATTGAAGCTTTTGTGTAAGCAAAACTCTGTAAAAATGGCAATTTTGGTCACTCTGAGGGGTTAAAAAGTGGTTATTCAACATGAGACACGATAAATTTGACATTTTGAATCATTTTATGTACAGTCCGAAAAATTCATTTTCTGATGAAAAACGATGACTCCGGACCTGTCGAACGTCCCCAAAATGGTCCATATCGATGAAATTTTAACATTTAATCTTTTGACTCCAAACGACTGTTGAATGTGAATTAAGTCTTTTTCAACTAAAATAAGTGTGTTTAAAGTCATTTATGTGCCTGAAATTGGTCAAAATTGAAGCTTTTGTGTAAGCAAAACTCTGTAAAAATGGCAAATTTTGTCACTCTGAGGGGTTAAAAAGTGGTTATTCAACATGAGGCACGATCCATTTGACATTTTGAATCATTTTTGGTATAGTCCGAAGAATTCATTTTCTGATGAAAAACGATGACTCCGGACCTGTCGAACGTCCCCAAAATGGTCCATATCGATGAAATTTTAACATTTAATCTTTTGACTCCAAACGACTTTTGGATGTGAATTAAGTCTTTTTCAACTAAAATAAGTGTGTTTAAAGTCATTTATTTGCCTGAAATTGGTCAAAATTGAAGCTTTTGTGTAAGCAAAACTCTGTAAAAATGGCAATTTTGGTCACTCTGAGGGGTTAAAAAGTCGTTATTCAACATGAGGCACGATCACTTTGGCATTTTGAATCATTTTTGATATAGTCCAAAAAATTCATTTTCTAATGAAAAACGATGACTCCGGACCTGTCGAACGTCCCCAAAATGGTCCATATCGATGAAATTTTAACATTTAATCTTTTGACTCCAAACGACTGTTGAATGTGAATTAAGTCTTTTTCAACTAAAATAAGTGTGTTTAAAGTCATTTATGTGCCTGAAATTGGTCAAAATTGAAGCTTTTGTGTAAGCAAAACTCTGTAAAAATGGCAATTTTGGTCACTCTGAGGGGTTAAAAAGTGGTTATTCAACATGAGGCACGATCCATTTGACATTTTGAATCATTTTTGGTACAGTCCGAAAAATTCATTTTCTGATGAAAAACGATGACACCGGACCTGTCGAACGTCCCCAAAATGGTCCATATCGATGAAATTTTAACATTTAATCTTTTGACTCCAAACGACTGTTGGATGTGAATTAAGTCTTTTTCAACTAAAATAAGTGTGTTTAAAGTCATTTATGTGCCTGAAATTGGTCAAAATTGAAGCTTTTGTGTAAGCAAAACTCTGTAAAAATGGCAATTTTGGTCACTCTGAGGGGTTAAAAAGTGGTTATTCAACATGAGGCACAATCTATTTGACATTTTGAATCATTTTTGGTATAGTCCGAAAAATTCATTTTCTGATGAAAAACGATGACTCCGGACCTGTCGAAGGTCCCCAAAATGGTCCATATCGATGAAATTTTAACATTTAATCTTTTGACTCCAAACGACTGTTGGATGTGAATTAGGACTTTTTCAACTAAAATAAGTGTGTTTAAAGTCATTTATGTGCCTGAAATTGGTCAAAATTGAAGCTTTTGAGTAAGCAAAACTCTGTAAAAATGGCAATTTTGGTCACTCTGAGGGGTTAAAAAGTGGTTATTCAACATGAGGCACGATCCATTTCACATTTTGAATCATTTTTGGTATAGTCTGAAAAATTAATTTTCTGATGAAAAACGATGACTCCGGACCTGTCGAATGTCCCCAAAATGGTCCATATCGATGAAATTTTAACATTTAATATTTTGACTCCAAACGACTTTTGGATGTGAATTAAGTCTTTTTCAACTAAAATAAGTGTGTTTAAAGTCATTTATTTGCCTGAAATTGGTCAAAATTGAAGCTTTTGTGTAAGCAAAACTCTGTAAAAATGGCAATTTTGGTAACTCTGAGGGGTTAAAAAGTGGTTATTCAACATGAGGCACAATCTATTTGACATTTTGAATCATTTTTGGTATAGTCCGAAAAATTCATTTTCTGATGAAAAACGATGACTCCGGACCTGTCGAACGTCCCCAAAATGGTCCATATCAATGACATTTTAACATTTAATCTTTTGACTCCAAACGACTGTTGGATGTGAATTATGACTTTCTCAACTAAAATAAGTGTGTTTAAAGTCCTTTATGTGCCTGAAATTGGTCAAAATTGAAGCTTTTGAGTAAGCAAAACTCTGTAAAAATGGCAATTTTGGTCACTCTGAGGGGTTAAAAAGTCGTTATTCAACATGAGGCACGATCACTTTGGCATTTTGAATCATTTTTGATATAGTCCAAAAAATTCATTTTCTGATGAAAAACGATGACTCCGGACCTGTCGAACGTCCCCAAAATGGTCCATATCGATGAAATTTTAACATTTAATCTTTTGACTCCAAACGACTGTTGAATGTGAATTAAGTCTTTTTCAACTAAAATAAGTGTGTTTAAAGTCATTTATGTGCCTGAAATTGGTCAAAATTGAAGCTTTTGTGTAAGCAAAACTCTGTAAAAATGGCAATTTTGGTCACTCTGAGGGGTTAAAAAGTGGTTATTCAACATGAGGCACGATCCATTTGACATTTTGAATCATTTTATGTACAGTCCGAAAAATTCATTTTCTGATGAAAAACGATGACTCCGGACCTGTCGAACGTCCCCAAAATGGTCCATATCGATGAAATTTTAACATTTAATCTTTTGACTCCAAACGACTGTTGAATGTGAATTAAGTCTTTTTCAACTAAAATAAGTGTGTTTAAAGTCATTTATGTGCCTGAAATTGGTAAAAAATTGAAGCTTTTGTGTAAGCAAAACTCTGTAAAAATTGCAAATTTGGTCACTCTGAGGGGTTAAAAAGTGGTTATTCAACATGAGGCACGATCCATTTGACATTTTGAATCATTTTTGGTACAGTCCGAAAAATTCATTTTCTGATGAAAAACGATGACTCCGGACCTGTCGAACGTCCCCAAAATGGTCCATATCGATGAAATTTTAACATTTAATCTTTTGACTCCAAACGACTGTTGGATGTGAATTAAGTCTTTTTCAACTAAAATAAGTGTGTTTAAAGTCATTTATGTGCCTGAAATTGGTCAAAATTGAAGCTTTTGTGTAAGCAAAACTCTGTAAAAATGGCAATTTTGGTCACTCTGAGGGGTTAAAAAGTGGTTATTCAACATGAGGCACGATCCATTTGACATTTTGAATCATTTTATGTACAGTCCGAAAAATTCATTTTCTGATGAAAAACGATGACTCCGGACCTGTCGAACGTCCCCAAAATGGTCCATATCGATGAAATTTTAACATTTAATCTTTTGACTCCAAACGACTGTTGAATGTGAATTAAGTCTTTTTCAACTAAAATAAGTGTGTTTAAAGTCATTTATGTGCCTGAAATTGGTAAAAAATTGAAGCTTTTGTGTAAGCAAAACTCTGTAAAAATTGCAAATTTGGTCACTCTGAGGGGTTAAAAAGTGGTTATTCAACATGAGGCACGATCCATTTGACATTTTGAATCATTTTTGGTACAGTCCGAAAAATTCATTTTCTGATGAAAAACGATGACTCCGGACCTGTCGAACGTCCCCAAAATGGTCCATATCGATGAAATTTTAACATTTAATCTTTTGACTCCAAACGACTGTTGGATGTGAATTAAGTCTTTTTCAACTAAAATAAGTGTGTTTAAAGTCATTTATGTGCCTGAAATTGGTCAAAATTGAAGCTTTTGTGTAAGCAAAACTCTGTAAAAATGGCAATTTTGGTCACTCTGAGGGGTTAAAAAGTGGTTATTCAACATGAGGCACAATCTATTTGACATTTTGAATCATTTTTGGTATAGTCCGAAAAATTCATTTTCTGATGAAAAACGATGACTCCGGACCTGTCGAAGGTCCCCAAAATGGTCCATATCGATGAAATTTTAACATTTAATCTTTTGACTCCAAACGACTGTTGGATGTGAATTAAGTCTTTTTCAACTAAAATAAGTGTGTTTAAAGTCATTTATGTGCCTGAAATTGGTCAAAATTGAAGCTTTTGTGTAAGCAAAACTCTGTAAAAATGGCAATTTTGGTCACTCTGAGGGGTTAAAAAGTGGTTATTCAACATGAGGCACAATCTATTTGACATTTTGAATCATTTTTGGTATAGTCCGAAAAATTCATTTTCTGATGAAAAACGATGACTCCGGACCTGTCGAACGTCCCCAAAATGGTCCATATCGATGAAATTTTAACATTTAATCTTTTGACTCCAAACGACTGTTGGATGTGAATTATGACTTTCTCAACTAAAATAAGTGTGTTTAAAGTCATTTATGTGCCTGAAATTGGTCAAAATTGAAGCTTTTGTGTAAGCAAAACTCTGTAAAAATGGCAATTTTGGTCACTCTGAGGGGTTAAAAAGTGGTTATTCAACATGAGACACGATAAATTTGACATTTTGAATCATTTTATGTACAGTCCGAAAAATTCATTTTCTGATGAAAAACGATGACTCCGGACCTGTCGAACGTCCCCAAAATGGTCCATATCGATGAAATTTTAACATTTAATCTTTTGACTCCAAACGACTGTTGAATGTGAATTAAGTCTTTTTCAACTAAAATAAGTGTGTTTAAAGTCATTTATGTGCCTGAAATTGGTCAAAATTGAAGCTTTTGTGTAAGCAAAACTCTGTAAAAATGGCAAATTTTGTCACTCTGAGGGGTTAAAAAGTGGTTATTCAACATGAGGCACGATCCATTTGACATTTTGAATCATTTTTGGTATAGTCCGAAGAATTCATTTTCTGATGAAAAACGATGACTCCGGACCTGTCGAACGTCCCCAAAATGGTCCATATCGATGAAATTTTAACATTTAATCTTTTGACTCCAAACGACTTTTGGATGTGAATTAAGTCTTTTTCAACTAAAATAAGTGTGTTTAAAGTCATTTATTTGCCTGAAATTGGTCAAAATTGAAGCTTTTGTGTAAGCAAAACTCTGTAAAAATGGCAATTTTGGTCACTCTGAGGGGTTAAAAAGTCGTTATTCAACATGAGGCACGATCACTTTGGCATTTTGAATCATTTTTGATATAGTCCAAAAAATTCATTTTCTAATGAAAAACGATGACTCCGGACCTGTCGAACGTCCCCAAAATGGTCCATATCGATGAAATTTTAACATTTAATCTTTTGACTCCAAACGACTGTTGAATGTGAATTAAGTCTTTTTCAACTAAAATAAGTGTGTTTAAAGTCATTTATGTGCCTGAAATTGGTCAAAATTGAAGCTTTTGTGTAAGCAAAACTCTGTAAAAATGGCAATTTTGGTCACTCTGAGGGGTTAAAAAGTGGTTATTCAACATGAGGCACGATCCATTTGACATTTTGAATCATTTTTGGTACAGTCCGAAAAATTCATTTTCTGATGAAAAACGATGACACCGGACCTGTCGAACGTCCCCAAAATGGTCCATATCGATGAAATTTTAACATTTAATCTTTTGACTCCAAACGACTGTTGGATGTGAATTAAGTCTTTTTCAACTAAAATAAGTGTGTTTAAAGTCATTTATGTGCCTGAAATTGGTCAAAATTGAAGCTTTTGTGTAAGCAAAACTCTGTAAAAATGGCAATTTTGGTCACTCTGAGGGGTTAAAAAGTGGTTATTCAACATGAGGCACAATCTATTTGACATTTTGAATCATTTTTGGTATAGTCCGAAAAATTCATTTTCTGATGAAAAACGATGACTCCGGACCTGTCGAAGGTCCCCAAAATGGTCCATATCGATGAAATTTTAACATTTAATCTTTTGACTCCAAACGACTGTTGGATGTGAATTAGGACTTTTTCAACTAAAATAAGTGTGTTTAAAGTCATTTATGTGCCTGAAATTGGTCAACATTGAAGCTTTTGAGTAAGCAAAACTCTGTAAAAATGGCAATTTTGGTCACTCTGAGGGGTTAAAAAGTGGTTATTCAACATGAGGCACGATCCATTTCACATTTTGAATCATTTTTGGTATAGTCTGAAAAATTAATTTTCTGATGAAAAACGATGACTCCGGACCTGTCGAATGTCCCCAAAATGGTCCATATCGATGAAATTTTAACATTTAATATTTTGACTCCAAACGACTTTTGGATGTGAATTAAGTCTTTTTCAACTAAAATAAGTGTGTTTAAAGTCATTTATTTGCCTGAAATTGGTCAAAATTGAAGCTTTTGTGTAAGCAAAACTCTGTAAAAATGGCAATTTTGGTAACTCTGAGGGGTTAAAAAGTGGTTATTCAACATGAGGCACAATCTATTTGACATTTTGAATCATTTTTGGTATAGTCCGAAAAATTCATTTTCTGATGAAAAACGATGACTCCGGACCTGTCGAACGTCCCCAAAATGGTCCATATCAATGAAATTTTAACATTTAATCTTTTGACTCCAAACGACTGTTGGATGTGAATTATGACTTTCTCAACTAAAATAAGTGTGTTTAAAGTCCTTTATGTGCCTGAAATTGGTCAAAATTGAAGCTTTTGAGTAAGCAAAACTCTGTAAAAATGGCAATTTTGGTCACTCTGAGGGGTTAAAAAGTCGTTATTCAACATGAGGCACGATCACTTTGGCATTTTGAATCATTTTTGATATAGTCCAAAAAATTCATTTTCTGATGAAAAACGATGACTCCGGACCTGTCGAACGTCCCCAAAATGGTCCATATCGATGAAATTTTAACATTTAATCTTTTGACTCCAAACGACTGTTGAATGTGAATTAAGTCTTTTTCAACTAAAATAAGTGTGTTTAAAGTCATTTATGTGCCTGAAATTGGTCAAAATTGAAGCTTTTGTGTAAGCAAAACTCTGTAAAAATGGCAATTTTGGTCACTCTGAGGGGTTAAAAAGTGGTTATTCAACATGAGGCACGATCCATTTGACATTTTGAATCATTTTATGTACAGTCCGAAAAATTCATTTTCTGATGAAAAACGATGACTCCGGACCTGTCGAACGTCCCCAAAATGGTCCATATCGATGAAATTTTAACATTTAATCTTTTGACTCCAAACGACTGTTGAATGTGAATTAAGTCTTTTTCAACTAAAATAAGTGTGTTTAAAGTCATTTATGTGCCTGAAATTGGTAAAAAATTGAAGCTTTTGTGTAAGCAAAACTCTGTAAAAATTGCAAATTTGGTCACTCTGAGGGGTTAAAAAGTGGTTATTCAACATGAGGCACGATCCATTTGACATTTTGAATCATTTTTGGTACAGTCCGAAAAATTCATTTTCTGATGAAAAACGATGACTCCGGACCTGTCGAACGTCCCCAAAATGGTCCATATCGATGAAATTTTAACATTTAATCTTTTGACTCCAAACGACTGTTGGATGTGAATTAAGTCTTTTTCAACTAAAATAAGTGTGTTTAAAGTCATTTATGTGCCTGAAATTGGTCAAAATTGAAGCTTTTGTGTAAGCAAAACTCTGTAAAAATGGCAATTTTGGTCACTCTGAGGGGTTAAAAAGTGGTTATTCAACATGAGGCACAATCTATTTGACATTTTGAATCATTTTTGGTATAGTCCGAAAAATTCATTTTCTGATGAAAAACGATGACTCCGGACCTGTCGAAGGTCCCCAAAATGGTCCATATCGATGAAATTTTAACATTTAATCTTTTGACTCCAAACGACTGTTGGATGTGAATTAAGTCTTTTTCAACTAAAATAAGTGTGTTTAAAGTCATTTATGTGCCTGAAATTGGTCAAAATTGAAGCTTTTGTGTAAGCAAAACTCTGTAAAAATGGCAATTTTGGTCACTCTGAGGGGTTAAAAAGTGGTTATTCAACATGAGGCACAATCTATTTGACATTTTGAATCATTTTTGGTATAGTCCGAAAAATTCATTTTCTGATGAAAAACGATGACTCCGGACCTGTCGAACGTCCCCAAAATGGTCCATATCGATGAAATTTTAACATTTAATCTTTTGACTCCAAACGACTGTTGGATGTGAATTATGACTTTCTCAACTAAAATAAGTGTGTTTAAAGTCATTTATGTGCCTGAAATTGGTCAAAATTGAAGCTTTTGTGTAAGCAAAACTCTGTAAAAATGGCAATTTTGGTCACTCTGAGGGGTTAAAAAGTGGTTATTCAACATGAGACACGATAAATTTGACATTTTGAATCATTTTATGTACAGTCCGAAAAATTCATTTTCTGATGAAAAACGATGACTCCGGACCTGTCGAACGTCCCCAAAATGGTCCATATCGATGAAATTTTAACATTTAATCTTTTGACTCCAAACGACTGTTGAATGTGAATTAAGTCTTTTTCAACTAAAATAAGTGTGTTTAAAGTCATTTATTTGCCTGAAATTGGTCAAAATTGAAGCTTTTGTGTAAGCAAAACTCTGTAAAAATGGCAATTTTGGTCACTCTGAGGGGTTAAAAAGTCGTTATTCAACATGAGGCACGATCACTTTGGCATTTTGAATCATTTTTGATATAGTCCAAAAAATTCATTTTCTAATGAAAAACGATGACTCCGGACCTGTCGAACGTCCCCAAAATGGTCCATATCGATGAAATTTTAACATTTAATCTTTTGACTCCAAACGACTGTTGAATGTGAATTAAGTCTTTTTCAACTAAAATAAGTGTGTTTAAAGTCATTTATGTGCCTGAAATTGGTCAAAATTGAAGCTTTTGTGTAAGCAAAACTCTGTAAAAATGGCAATTTTGGTCACTCTGAGGGGTTAAAAAGTGGTTATTCAACATGAGGCACGATCCATTTGACATTTTGAATCATTTTTGGTACAGTCCGAAAAATTCATTTTCTGATGAAAAACGATGACACCGGACCTGTCGAACGTCCCCAAAATGGTCCATATCGATGAAATTTTAACATTTAATCTTTTGACTCCAAACGACTGTTGGATGTGAATTAAGTCTTTTTCAACTAAAATAAGTGTGTTTAAAGTCATTTATGTGCCTGAAATTGGTCAAAATTGAAGCTTTTGTGTAAGCAAAACTCTGTAAAAATGGCAATTTTGGTCACTCTGAGGGGTTAAAAAGTGGTTATTCAACATGAGGCACAATCTATTTGACATTTTGAATCATTTTTGGTATAGTCCGAAAAATTCATTTTCTGATGAAAAACGATGACTCCGGACCTGTCGAAGGTCCCCAAAATGGTCCATATCGATGAAATTTTAACATTTAATCTTTTGACTCCAAACGACTGTTGGATGTGAATTAGGACTTTTTCAACTAAAATAAGTGTGTTTAAAGTCATTTATGTGCCTGAAATTGGTCAAAATTGAAGCTTTTGAGTAAGCAAAACTCTGTAAAAATGGCAATTTTGGTCACTCTGAGGGGTTAAAAAGTGGTTATTCAACATGAGGCACGATCCATTTCACATTTTGAATCATTTTTGGTATAGTCTGAAAAATTAATTTTCTGATGAAAAACGATGACTCCGGACCTGTCGAATGTCCCCAAAATGGTCCATATCGATGAAATTTTAACATTTAATATTTTGACTCCAAACGACTTTTGGATGTGAATTAAGTCTTTTTCAACTAAAATAAGTGTGTTTAAAGTCATTTATTTGCCTGAAATTGGTCAAAATTGAAGCTTTTGTGTAAGCAAAACTCTGTAAAAATGGCAATTTTGGTAACTCTGAGGGGTTAAAAAGTGGTTATTCAACATGAGGCACAATCTATTTGACATTTTGAATCATTTTTGGTATAGTCCGAAAAATTCATTTTCTGATGAAAAACGATGACTCCGGACCTGTCGAACGTCCCCAAAATGGTCCATATCAATGAAATTTTAACATTTAATCTTTTGACTCCAAACGACTGTTGGATGTGAATTATGACTTTCTCAACTAAAATAAGTGTGTTTAAAGTCCTTTATGTGCCTGAAATTGGTCAAAATTGAAGCTTTTGAGTAAGCAAAACTCTGTAAAAATGGCAATTTTGGTCACTCTGAGGGGTTAAAAAGTCGTTATTCAACATGAGGCACGATCACTTTGGCATTTTGAATCATTTTTGATATAGTCCAAAAAATTCATTTTCTGATGAAAAACGATGACTCCGGACCTGTCGAACGTCCCCAAAATGGTCCATATCGATGAAATTTTAACATTTAATCTTTTGACTCCAAACGACTGTTGAATGTGAATTAAGTCTTTTTCAACTAAAATAAGTGTGTTTAAAGTCATTTATGTGCCTGAAATTGGTCAAAATTGAAGCTTTTGTGTAAGCAAAACTCTGTAAAAATGGCAATTTTGGTCACTCTGAGGGGTTAAAAAGTGGTTATTCAACATGAGGCACGATCCATTTGACATTTTGAATCATTTTATGTACAGTCCGAAAAATTCATTTTCTGATGAAAAACGATGACTCCGGACCTGTCGAACGTCCCCAAAATGGTCCATATCGATGAAATTTTAACATTTAATCTTTTGACTCCAAACGACTGTTGAATGTGAATTAAGTCTTTTTCAACTAAAATAAGTGTGTTTAAAGTCATTTATGTGCCTGAAATTGGTAAAAAATTGAAGCTTTTGTGTAAGCAAAACTCTGTAAAAATGCAAATTTGGTCACTCTGAGGGGTTAAAAAGTGGTTATTCAACATGAGGCACGATCCATTTGACATTTTGAATCATTTTTGGTACAGTCCGAAAAATTCATTTTCTTATGAAAAACGATGACTCCGGACCTGTCGAACGTCCCCAAAATGGTCCATATCGATGAAATTTTAACATTTAATCTTTTGACTCCAAACGACTGTTGGATGTGAATTAAGTCTTTTTCAACTAAAATAAGTGTGTTTAAAGTCATTTATGTGCCTGAAATTGGTCAAAATTGAAGCTTTTGTGTAAGCAAAACTCTGTAAAAATGGCAATTTTGGTCACTCTGAGGGGTTAAAAAGTGGTTATTCAACATGAGGCACAATCTATTTGACATTTTGAATCATTTTTGGTATAGTCCGAAAAATTCATTTTCTGATGAAAAACGATGACTCCGGACCTGTCGAAGGTCCCCAAAATGGTCCATATCGATGAAATTTTAACATTTAATCTTTTGACTCCAAACGACTGTTGGATGTGAATTAAGTCTTTTTCAACTAAAATAAGTGTGTTTAAAGTCATTTATGTGCCTGAAATTGGTCAAAATTGAAGCTTTTGTGTAAGCAAAACTCTGTAAAAATGGCAATTTTGGTCACTCTGAGGGGTTAAAAAGTGGTTATTCAACATGAGGCACAATCTATTTGACATTTTGAATCATTTTTGGTATAGTCCGAAAAATTCATTTTCTGATGAAAAACGATGACTCCGGACCTGTCGAACGTCCCCAAAATGGTCCATATCGATGAAATTTTAACATTTAATCTTTTGACTCCAAACGACTGTTGGATGTGAATTATGACTTTCTCAACTAAAATAAGTGTGTTTAAAGTCATTTATGTGCCTGAAATTGGTCAAAATTGAAGCTTTTGTGTAAGCAAAACTCTGTAAAAATGGCAATTTTGGTCACTCTGAGGGGTTAAAAAGTGGTTATTCAACATGAGACACGATAAATTTGACATTTTGAATCATTTTATGTACAGTCCGAAAAATTCATTTTCTGATGAAAAACGATGACTCCGGACCTGTCGAACGTCCCCAAAATGGTCCATATCGATGAAATTTTAACATTTAATCTTTTGACTCCAAACGACTGTTGAATGTGAATTAAGTCTTTTTCAACTAAAATAAGTGTGTTTAAAGTCATTTATGTGCCTGAAATTGGTCAAAATTGAAGCTTTTGTGTAAGCAAAACTCTGTAAAAATGGCAAATTTTGTCACTCTGAGGGGTTAAAAAGTGGTTATTCAACATGAGGCACGATCCATTTGACATTTTGAATCATTTTTGGTATAGTCCGAAGAATTCATTTTCTGATGAAAAACGATGACTCCGGACCTGTCGAACGTCCCCAAAATGGTCCATATCGATGAAATTTTAACATTTAATCTTTTGACTCCAAACGACTTTTGGATGTGAATTAAGTCTTTTTCAACTAAAATAAGTGTGTTTAAAGTCATTTATTTGCCTGAAATTGGTCAAAATTGAAGCTTTTGTGTAAGCAAAACTCTGTAAAAATGGCAATTTTGGTCACTCTGAGGGGTTAAAAAGTCGTTATTCAACATGAGGCACGATCACTTTGGCATTTTGAATCATTTTTGATATAGTCCAAAAAATTCATTTTCTAATGAAAAACGATGACTCCGGACCTGTCGAACGTCCCCAAAATGGTCCATATCGATGAAATTTTAACATTTAATCTTTTGACTCCAAACGACTGTTGAATGTGAATTAAGTCTTTTTCAACTAAAATAAGTGTGTTTAAAGTCATTTATGTGCCTGAAATTGGTCAAAATTGAAGCTTTTGTGTAAGCAAAACTCTGTAAAAATGGCAATTTTGGTCACTCTGAGGGGTTAAAAAGTGGTTATTCAACATGAGGCACGATCCATTTGACATTTTGAATCATTTTTGGTACAGTCCGAAAAATTCATTTTCTGATGAAAAACGATGACACCGGACCTGTCGAACGTCCCCAAAATGGTCCATATCGATGAAATTTTAACATTTAATCTTTTGACTCCAAACGACTGTTGGATGTGAATTAAGTCTTTTTCAACTAAAATAAGTGTGTTTAAAGTCATTTATGTGCCTGAAATTGGTCAAAATTGAAGCTTTTGTGTAAGCAAAACTCTGTAAAAATGGCAATTTTGGTCACTCTGAGGGGTTAAAAAGTGGTTATTCAACATGAGGCACAATCTATTTGACATTTTGAATCATTTTTGGTATAGTCCGAAAAATTCATTTTCTGATGAAAAACGATGACTCCGGACCTGTCGAAGGTCCCCAAAATGGTCCATATCGATGAAATTTTAACATTTAATCTTTTGACTCCAAACGACTGTTGGATGTGAATTAGGACTTTTTCAACTAAAATAAGTGTGTTTAAAGTCATTTATGTGCCTGAAATTGGTCAAAATTGAAGCTTTTGAGTAAGCAAAACTCTGTAAAAATGGCAATTTTGGTCACTCTGAGGGGTTAAAAAGTGGTTATTCAACATGAGGCACGATCCATTTCACATTTTGAATCATTTTTGGTATAGTCTGAAAAATTAATTTTCTGATGAAAAACGATGACTCCGGACCTGTCGAATGTCCCCAAAATGGTCCATATCGATGAAATTTTAACATTTAATATTTTGACTCCAAACGACTTTTGGATGTGAATTAAGTCTTTTTCAACTAAAATAAGTGTGTTTAAAGTCATTTATTTGCCTGAAATTGGTCAAAATTGAAGCTTTTGTGTAAGCAAAACTCTGTAAAAATGGCAATTTTGGTAACTCTGAGGGGTTAAAAAGTGGTTATTCAACATGAGGCACAATCTATTTGACATTTTGAATCATTTTTGGTATAGTCCGAAAAATTCATTTTCTGATGAAAAACGATGACTCCGGACCTGTCGAACGTCCCCAAAATGGTCCATATCAATGAAATTTTAACATTTAATCTTTTGACTCCAAACGACTGTTGGATGTGAATTATGACTTTCTCAACTAAAATAAGTGTGTTTAAAGTCCTTTATGTGCCTGAAATTGGTCAAAATTGAAGCTTTTGAGTAAGCAAAACTCTGTAAAAATGGCAATTTTGGTCACTCTGAGGGGTTAAAAAGTCGTTATTCAACATGAGGCACGATCACTTTGGCATTTTGAATCATTTTTGATATAGTCCAAAAAATTCATTTTCTGATGAAAAACGATGACTCCGGACCTGTCGAACGTCCCCAAAATGGTCCATATCGATGAAATTTTAACATTTAATCTTTTGACTCCAAACGACTGTTGAATGTGAATTAAGTCTTTTTCAACTAAAATAAGTGTGTTTAAAGTCATTTATGTGCCTGAAATTGGTCAAAATTGAAGCTTTTGTGTAAGCAAAACTCTGTAAAAATGGCAATTTTGGTCACTCTGAGGGGTTAAAAAGTGGTTATTCAACATGAGGCACGATCCATTTGACATTTTGAATCATTTTATGTACAGTCCGAAAAATTCATTTTCTGATGAAAAACGATGACTCCGGACCTGTCGAACGTCCCCAAAATGGTCCATATCGATGAAATTTTAACATTTAATCTTTTGACTCCAAACGACTGTTGAATGTGAATTAAGTCTTTTTCAACTAAAATAAGTGTGTTTAAAGTCATTTATGTGCCTGAAATTGGTAAAAAATTGAAGCTTTTGTGTAAGCAAAACTCTGTAAAAATTGCAAATTTGGTCACTCTGAGGGGTTAAAAAGTGGTTATTCAACATGAGGCACGATCCATTTGACATTTTGAATCATTTTTGGTACAGTCCGAAAAATTCATTTTCTGATGAAAAACGATGACTCCGGACCTGTCGAACGTCCCCAAAATGGTCCATATCGATGAAATTTTAACATTTAATCTTTTGACTCCAAACGACTGTTGGATGTGAATTAAGTCTTTTTCAACTAAAATAAGTGTGTTTAAAGTCATTTATGTGCCTGAAATTGGTCAAAATTGAAGCTTTTGTGTAAGCAAAACTCTGTAAAAATGGCAATTTTGGTCACTCTGAGGGGTTAAAAAGTGGTTATTCAACATGAGGCACAATCTATTTGACATTTTGAATCATTTTTGGTATAGTCCGAAAAATTCATTTTCTGATGAAAAACGATGACTCCGGACCTGTCGAAGGTCCCCAAAATGGTCCATATCGATGAAATTTTAACATTTAATCTTTTGACTCCAAACGACTGTTGGATGTGAATTAAGTCTTTTTCAACTAAAATAAGTGTGTTTAAAGTCATTTATGTGCCTGAAATTGGTCAAAATTGAAGCTTTTGTGTAAGCAAAACTCTGTAAAAATGGCAATTTTGGTCACTCTGAGGGGTTAAAAAGTGGTTATTCAACATGAGGCACAATCTATTTGACATTTTGAATCATTTTTGGTATAGTCCGAAAAATTCATTTTCTGATGAAAAACGATGACTCCGGACCTGTCGAACGTCCCCAAAATGGTCCATATCGATGAAATTTTAACATTTAATCTTTTGACTCCAAACGACTGTTGGATGTGAATTATGACTTTCTCAACTAAAATAAGTGTGTTTAAAGTCATTTATGTGCCTGAAATTGGTCAAAATTGAAGCTTTTGTGTAAGCAAAACTCTGTAAAAATGGCAATTTTGGTCACTCTGAGGGGTTAAAAAGTGGTTATTCAACATGAGACACGATAAATTTGACATTTTGAATCATTTTATGTACAGTCCGAAAAATTCATTTTCTGATGAAAAACGATGACTCCGGACCTGTCGAACGTCCCCAAAATGGTCCATATCGATGAAATTTTAACATTTAATCTTTTGACTCCAAACGACTGTTGAATGTGAATTAAGTCTTTTTCAACTAAAATAAGTGTGTTTAAAGTCATTTATGTGCCTGAAATTGGTCAAAATTGAAGCTTTTGTGTAAGCAAAACTCTGTAAAAATGGCAAATTTTGTCACTCTGAGGGGTTAAAAAGTGGTTATTCAACATGAGGCACGATCCATTTGACATTTTGAATCATTTTTGGTATAGTCCGAAGAATTCATTTTCTGATGAAAAACGATGACTCCGGACCTGTCGAACGTCCCCAAAATGGTCCATATCGATGAAATTTTAACATTTAATCTTTTGACTCCAAACGACTTTTGGATGTGAATTAAGTCTTTTTCAACTAAAATAAGTGTGTTTAAAGTCATTTATTTGCCTGAAATTGGTCAAAATTGAAGCTTTTGTGTAAGCAAAACTCTGTAAAAATGGCAATTTTGGTCACTCTGAGGGGTTAAAAAGTCGTTATTCAACATGAGGCACGATCACTTTGGCATTTTGAATCATTTTTGATATAGTCCAAAAAATTCATTTTCTAATGAAAAACGATGACTCCGGACCTGTCGAACGTCCCCAAAATGGTCCATATCGATGAAATTTTAACATTTAATCTTTTGACTCCAAACGACTGTTGAATGTGAATTAAGTCTTTTTCAACTAAAATAAGTGTGTTTAAAGTCATTTATGTGCCTGAAATTGGTCAAAATTGAAGCTTTTGTGTAAGCAAAACTCTGTAAAAATGGCAATTTTGGTCACTCTGAGGGGTTAAAAAGTGGTTATTCAACATGAGGCACGATCCATTTGACATTTTGAATCATTTTTGGTACAGTCCGAAAAATTCATTTTCTGATGAAAAACGATGACACCGGACCTGTCGAACGTCCCCAAAATGGTCCATATCGATGAAATTTTAACATTTAATCTTTTGACTCCAAACGACTGTTGGATGTGAATTAAGTCTTTTTCAACTAAAATAAGTGTGTTTAAAGTCATTTATGTGCCTGAAATTGGTCAAAATTGAAGCTTTTGTGTAAGCAAAACTCTGTAAAAATGGCAATTTTGGTCACTCTGAGGGGTTAAAAAGTGGTTATTCAACATGAGGCACAATCTATTTGACATTTTGAATCATTTTTGGTATAGTCCGAAAAATTCATTTTCTGATGAAAAACGATGACTCCGGACCTGTCGAAGGTCCCCAAAATGGTCCATATCGATGAAATTTTAACATTTAATCTTTTGACTCCAAACGACTGTTGGATGTGAATTAGGACTTTTTCAACTAAAATAAGTGTGTTTAAAGTCATTTATGTGCCTGAAATTGGTCAAAATTGAAGCTTTTGAGTAAGCAAAACTCTGTAAAAATGGCAATTTTGGTCACTCTGAGGGGTTAAAAAGTGGTTATTCAACATGAGGCACGATCCATTTCACATTTTGAATCATTTTTGGTATAGTCTGAAAAATTAATTTTCTGATGAAAAACGATGACTCCGGACCTGTCGAATGTCCCCAAAATGGTCCATATCGATGAAATTTTAACATTTAATATTTTGACTCCAAACGACTTTTGGATGTGAATTAAGTCTTTTTCAACTAAAATAAGTGTGTTTAAAGTCATTTATTTGCCTGAAATTGGTCAAAATTGAAGCTTTTGTGTAAGCAAAACTCTGTAAAAATGGCAATTTTGGTAACTCTGAGGGGTTAAAAAGTGGTTATTCAACATGAGGCACAATCTATTTGACATTTTGAATCATTTTTGGTATAGTCCGAAAAATTCATTTTCTGATGAAAAACGATGACTCCGGACCTGTCGAACGTCCCCAAAATGGTCCATATCAATGAAATTTTAACATTTAATCTTTTGACTCCAAACGACTGTTGGATGTGAATTATGACTTTCTCAACTAAAATAAGTGTGTTTAAAGTCCTTTATGTGCCTGAAATTGGTCAAAATTGAAGCTTTTGAGTAAGCAAAACTCTGTAAAAATGGCAATTTTGGTCACTCTGAGGGGTTAAAAAGTCGTTATTCAACATGAGGCACGATCACTTTGGCATTTTGAATCATTTTTGATATAGTCCAAAAAATTCATTTTCTGATGAAAAACGATGACTCCGGACCTGTCGAACGTCCCCAAAATGGTCCATATCGATGAAATTTTAACATTTAATCTTTTGACTCCAAACGACTGTTGAATGTGAATTAAGTCTTTTTCAACTAAAATAAGTGTGTTTAAAGTCATTTATGTGCCTGAAATTGGTCAAAATTGAAGCTTTTGTGTAAGCAAAACTCTGTAAAAATGGCAATTTTGGTCACTCTGAGGGGTTAAAAAGTGGTTATTCAACATGAGGCACGATCCATTTGACATTTTGAATCATTTTATGTACAGTCCGAAAAATTCATTTTCTGATGAAAAACGATGACTCCGGACCTGTCGAACGTCCCCAAAATGGTCCATATCGATGAAATTTTAACATTTAATCTTTTGACTCCAAACGACTGTTGAATGTGAATTAAGTCTTTTTCAACTAAAATAAGTGTGTTTAAAGTCATTTATGTGCCTGAAATTGGTAAAAAATTGAAGCTTTTGTGTAAGCAAAACTCTGTAAAAATTGCAAATTTGGTCACTCTGAGGGGTTAAAAAGTGGTTATTCAACATGAGGCACGATCCATTTGACATTTTGAATCATTTTTGGTACAGTCCGAAAAATTCATTTTCTGATGAAAAACGATGACTCCGGACCTGTCGAACGTCCCCAAAATGGTCCATATCGATGAAATTTTAACATTTAATCTTTTGACTCCAAACGACTGTTGGATGTGAATTAAGTCTTTTTCAACTAAAATAAGTGTGTTTAAAGTCATTTATGTGCCTGAAATTGGTCAAAATTGAAGCTTTTGTGTAAGCAAAACTCTGTAAAAATGGCAATTTTGGTCACTCTGAGGGGTTAAAAAGTGGTTATTCAACATGAGGCACAATCTATTTGACATTTTGAATCATTTTTGGTATAGTCCGAAAAATTCATTTTCTGATGAAAAACGATGACTCCGGACCTGTCGAAGGTCCCCAAAATGGTCCATATCGATGAAATTTTAACATTTAATCTTTTGACTCCAAACGACTGTTGGATGTGAATTAAGTCTTTTTCAACTAAAATAAGTGTGTTTAAAGTCATTTATGTGCCTGAAATTGGTCAAAATTGAAGCTTTTGTGTAAGCAAAACTCTGTAAAAATGGCAATTTTGGTCACTCTGAGGGGTTAAAAAGTGGTTATTCAACATGAGGCACAATCTATTTGACATTTTGAATCATTTTTGGTATAGTCCGAAAAATTCATTTTCTGATGAAAAACGATGACTCCGGACCTGTCGAACGTCCCCAAAATGGTCCATATCGATGAAATTTTAACATTTAATCTTTTGACTCCAAACGACTGTTGGATGTGAATTATGACTTTCTCAACTAAAATAAGTGTGTTTAAAGTCATTTATGTGCCTGAAATTGGTCAAAATTGAAGCTTTTGTGTAAGCAAAACTCTGTAAAAATGGCAATTTTGGTCACTCTGAGGGGTTAAAAAGTGGTTATTCAACATGAGACACGATAAATTTGACATTTTGAATCATTTTATGTACAGTCCGAAAAATTCATTTTCTGATGAAAAACGATGACTCCGGACCTGTCGAACGTCCCCAAAATGGTCCATATCGATGAAATTTTAACATTTAATCTTTTGACTCCAAACGACTGTTGAATGTGAATTAAGTCTTTTTCAACTAAAATAAGTGTGTTTAAAGTCATTTATGTGCCTGAAATTGGTCAAAATTGAAGCTTTTGTGTAAGCAAAACTCTGTAAAAATGGCAAATTTTGTCACTCTGAGGGGTTAAAAAGTGGTTATTCAACATGAGGCACGATCCATTTGACATTTTGAATCATTTTTGGTATAGTCCGAAGAATTCATTTTCTGATGAAAAACGATGACTCCGGACCTGTCGAACGTCCCCAAAATGGTCCATATCGATGAAATTTTAACATTTAATCTTTTGACTCCAAACGACTTTTGGATGTGAATTAAGTCTTTTTCAACTAAAATAAGTGTGTTTAAAGTCATTTATTTGCCTGAAATTGGTCAAAATTGAAGCTTTTGTGTAAGCAAAACTCTGTAAAAATGGCAATTTTGGTCACTCTGAGGGGTTAAAAAGTCGTTATTCAACATGAGGCACGATCACTTTGGCATTTTGAATCATTTTTGATATAGTCCAAAAAATTCATTTTCTAATGAAAAACGATGACTCCGGACCTGTCGAACGTCCCCAAAATGGTCCATATCGATGAAATTTTAACATTTAATCTTTTGACTCCAAACGACTGTTGAATGTGAATTAAGTCTTTTTCAACTAAAATAAGTGTGTTTAAAGTCATTTATGTGCCTGAAATTGGTCAAAATTGAAGCTTTTGTGTAAGCAAAACTCTGTAAAAATGGCAATTTTGGTCACTCTGAGGGGTTAAAAAGTGGTTATTCAACATGAGGCACGATCCATTTGACATTTTGAATCATTTTTGGTACAGTCCGAAAAATTCATTTTCTGATGAAAAACGATGACACCGGACCTGTCGAACGTCCCCAAAATGGTCCATATCGATGAAATTTTAACATTTAATCTTTTGACTCCAAACGACTGTTGGATGTGAATTAAGTCTTTTTCAACTAAAATAAGTGTGTTTAAAGTCATTTATGTGCCTGAAATTGGTCAAAATTGAAGCTTTTGTGTAAGCAAAACTCTGTAAAAATGGCAATTTTGGTCACTCTGAGGGGTTAAAAAGTGGTTATTCAACATGAGGCACAATCTATTTGACATTTTGAATCATTTTTGGTATAGTCCGAAAAATTCATTTTCTGATGAAAAACGATGACTCCGGACCTGTCGAAGGTCCCCAAAATGGTCCATATCGATGAAATTTTAACATTTAATCTTTTGACTCCAAACGACTGTTGGATGTGAATTAGGACTTTTTCAACTAAAATAAGTGTGTTTAAAGTCATTTATGTGCCTGAAATTGGTCAAAATTGAAGCTTTTGAGTAAGCAAAACTCTGTAAAAATGGCAATTTTGGTCACTCTGAGGGGTTAAAAAGTGGTTATTCAACATGAGGCACGATCCATTTCACATTTTGAATCATTTTTGGTATAGTCTGAAAAATTAATTTTCTGATGAAAAACGATGACTCCGGACCTGTCGAATGTCCCCAAAATGGTCCATATCGATGAAATTTTAACATTTAATATTTTGACTCCAAACGACTTTTGGATGTGAATTAAGTCTTTTTCAACTAAAATAAGTGTGTTTAAAGTCATTTATTTGCCTGAAATTGGTCAAAATTGAAGCTTTTGTGTAAGCAAAACTCTGTAAAAATGGCAATTTTGGTAACTCTGAGGGGTTAAAAAGTGGTTATTCAACATGAGGCACAATCTATTTGACATTTTGAATCATTTTTGGTATAGTCCGAAAAATTCATTTTCTGATGAAAAACGATGACTCCGGACCTGTCGAACGTCCCCAAAATGGTCCATATCAATGAAATTTTAACATTTAATCTTTTGACTCCAAACGACTGTTGGATGTGAATTATGACTTTCTCAACTAAAATAAGTGTGTTTAAAGTCCTTTATGTGCCTGAAATTGGTCAAAATTGAAGCTTTTGAGTAAGCAAAACTCTGTAAAAATGGCAATTTTGGTCACTCTGAGGGGTTAAAAAGTCGTTATTCAACATGAGGCACGATCACTTTGGCATTTTGAATCATTTTTGATATAGTCCAAAAAATTCATTTTCTGATGAAAAACGATGACTCCGGACCTGTCGAACGTCCCCAAAATGGTCCATATCGATGAAATTTTAACATTTAATCTTTTGACTCCAAACGACTGTTGAATGTGAATTAAGTCTTTTTCAACTAAAATAAGTGTGTTTAAAGTCATTTATGTGCCTGAAATTGGTCAAAATTGAAGCTTTTGTGTAAGCAAAACTCTGTAAAAATGGCAATTTTGGTCACTCTGAGGGGTTAAAAAGTGGTTATTCAACATGAGGCACGATCCATTTGACATTTTGAATCATTTTATGTACAGTCCGAAAAATTCATTTTCTGATGAAAAACGATGACTCCGGACCTGTCGAACGTCCCCAAAATGGTCCATATCGATGAAATTTTAACATTTAATCTTTTGACTCCAAACGACTGTTGAATGTGAATTAAGTCTTTTTCAACTAAAATAAGTGTGTTTAAAGTCATTTATGTGCCTGAAATTGGTAAAAAATTGAAGCTTTTGTGTAAGCAAAACTCTGTAAAAATTGCAAATTTGGTC